>NC_140168.1:183971907-183981512 GCF_963971535.1 Notolepis coatsorum | reverse complement strand
ATGTAAACAAGACGAAAGTCTTTCTCTGGTCTGCATCCCCTTAACAATTGTGTGTATTGAGCTGTACTGTATTGTACCCATTCTGCAATCTGTTAATAAAGTTTTCAATCAATTCAATCAATCAATCAATTGTGATCGTGGTATTCACTGACCTTTTTTTTACATTTTGACATGTACATGACAAGTATTTTGACATGTACATGGGTACCTTGATCATGTAGTGTATCTTGTAGACCAGGCCCATTGCAAGTTGCTGTACTCTGTCGTCTACTCTAAGCCATCCTAGGTTGTCAAAGTGGGCAGGGGTGAGGTGGGTTCTAGGAGTCAGGTCAAGCAGTAGTCTGACTAGTTTGTTTTGAGATGTTTGTAATTTGGTAGGGATGCTCGATATTGGCTTTTTTTACCGATACCGATATTGTCCAACTCTTAATTTCCGATACCGATATCAACCAATACCGATATATGCAGGCCCCCCCCCCCCCCCCCCCCCCCCCCCCCCCCCCCCCCCCCCCCCAAAAAATGGAATAATTTCAGGTAATTAACATTACATATCTCTTGTTGTGGAATTAACACAACATTATGCATACTTTTGACAATAAATAAAATCTGAATTTGTTCTTACTTGCTTGCCTGGGTAAATAAAGGTTATAGAAATATAAAAAAATAAAAATGAAAACCGATACCGATATTTTCTGATATCACATTTTAATGCCGATAATATCGGTAGGTCGATAATATCGGACATCCCTATAATTTGGTTTTTAGTGCCTTTAAGGTGCTTTGGTGCCATGAGGTGCAAGCATAGTCGTAGTACCCTTGAATGAGTGCTCCTGCCAGAGTCTTCAGGGTATTCTTGTTTACCAGAGAGGAGATCCGGTACAAGAATCAAGTTCGTTGGTTGACTTTATTTTTATTACATTGGATGCCATTTTATCACAGGAAAGATTAGCCTCTAGGATGGAACCCAGGTAGGTAATTTCATCTTTCCTTGTGACAATATTGTCACCCACTGTAACTGAGAAGCCGTCGGTCTTGCTGAGTTTGTTATTTGAACCGAAGAGAATGGACTCTGTTTTGCCCATGCGTAATGATAGTTTGTTATCGGCGAGCCATATGCAGATTTTGCCTAGTTCCGAGCTGAGGGTTTTTGCATAAATTAGGAACAGTAGCGGTCCTAGTATGCTTCCTTGTGGAACACCACAGCTCACTGGGAGGGGGGGGGGGGATAGGGTACCGTTTACCTCCACCATCTGTTCTCTCCCCTCCAGGTAGGATTGTATCCAGCTCACTGATAGACTATCAAAACCAATTGCTTTTAGCTTGTCAATCAGAATGGTGTGATTGACAGTGTCGAAGGCCTTTTGTAGGTCCAGCATGACCATGCCGCAGTATTTGCCCGCGTCCACCTCTTGTTTGATGTGGTCGTTCAAATAGAGAAGGCATGTGTCAAGTGGAGTGGGATGTTCTGAAGCCAGATTGGAATTCGTAGATTAGATTTTTTTCCTCAAAGTACTTTTCGACCTGTTCGTATACTATTTTTTCCATGACTTTCGAGATGGATGTAAGGATAGAAACAGGGCGGTAGTTGCCTGAGTCTAATTTGCTGCCCTTTTTGTGCAGGGGTGTTACTCTCGCAATTTTGAAGTCCTTGGGGACGTGTCCCTGTTTTATGGAGATGTTTATTATGTGTGTGATGACTGGGGCGATGGCGGCTGTCTCTGAGGAATTTGGAGGGGATGTTGTCATGGCCAGTGGCCTTGTTCGGTTGGAGGGCGCTCAGTTTTTTTGAGTACCTCATCTGTAGTTACCATTTCCAGTTTGAAGTCGTCTTTGTGGACACCTCGGTTCTTGTAGTATGCTACTATGTGTTCTACCCCATAATGCCCTGAGTGGGAGGGTAGTTTGTTTACCAGTGTTGTGGCTATGTTTGTGAAGAAAGTGGTTTGTTTTTGTTTCTCAGTTATGTCATTGATGACATTTTTTTGTGCAGTTTTGATCATGGAGTTTACCTCATTTCTTAGTCTGTTTCTTTCTAGTTTGAGTTCAGTCACGTGGGCTTGGAGTTCACTGCTCGTGCTTTTGGTAAGCTTTGACTGACTTTTACGAAACTCAGAATTTTTTTGTCTCTGGCTTTCATAGCGGTCAGTATTTCAGTGTGCATCCATGGCTCAGCACGATTTTTTACCCTGGTGGTTCTCAGTGGTGCAGTCGTAATATGGGAACTGCCGAGACGCCACGTGCACACAGAACAGATGATTATTATGCAGAATAAATTGTAGGAAACATGTTTGTATAGGAAATTATTAGTTTTAGTTTAGTTTTTGTAAATATTGCCTTGAAATAGAGAAGCTGAAAAAGGTAGCAGGATGTAGCCTTCAATATATAAAGAAATTATATTGTCAACAGATATGGTTGAAAAACAAACAATGTTTTAAATGTAATTGTAGTTACAATTTCTTTAATTGAATGAACTTAAACTAGAAAAGTAAATACAAAGTAAAAAATTAACAATGTAACTTAAGTTTACAGAAGGACAGTTTCCTTCTGAAGCACAACTTAATGCCTCATCCTTGATCCTTCCAGTCGGGACCATTGTCACATAGTGAGACGTTCCACAGCTCAAGCAAACCCCCACCAATTGGTACAGGCTTGTATTTTGGTTTGGCTCTTCTCGTTCTTTGTTATGCTATCGGTATCCTATTATTATGCAAAGTCTAGGTGATAGATAAGTGCCGGCCGCCGGGTACTTGGCGCACGGCGCGACGAGTCCAGTGGAAATTGTGAACGCATTTTTGTGTGCGCGCGCGTGCACATCCGTGCGTGACTGCGCGTACACATCCGTGCGCGATTGCGCGTACTTCTGCTCAGCGAACTACTAGGACGGCGTGGTACCCCGTGGTACCGCCACTGCATCCCTGGTGGTTCTTAGGGGGGCCATGTTGTTTAGTATTGTTGAAAATCTGGTTTTGAAGCCAAGCCAGGTTTCTTCAACCAGTGTACCATTGAGCTCATCTGACCAGTCCAGGCTCTCCAGTTCAAGGTTAAAGGCCTCGCTAGAGTAGGTTTTGAGGTCTCTAGATGTGACTGTTTTGTGACAGCCAGCCTTTTGCTTTAGCTTTTTGCGGGTACAGAATATCATAGCATATAGTGTCTGAATGTTAGCAACTGTAGCATACATATAGCGTCTGAATGTTAGCAACTGTAGCATAAATAGTGTCTGAATGTTAGCAACTGTAGCATAAATAGTGTCTGAATGTTAGCAACTGTAGCCAGGGCCGCCGCTAGGGGCGTGCAAGCTGTGGGGCCTCGCGAGAAGGGGGGCCTCGCGAGAAGATTTTTTTATTTTTTTTATAAAAATAAATAGAATGTTAACAATCACTTTCCATCACAGACCTAAAATCGAGTTTTGCTTACATGCTTATATATTTCACATTAGACACGTTTGTAGAATAGTGTTCCCGCCGTGGATCTCTATCTCTTGCTCTCTCTCTCTTGCTCTCTCTCTCGCTCTCTCTCTCTTTCTCTGTCTCTCTCTGTCTCTCTCTGTCTCTCTCTCTCTCTCACTCAGTGTGTTGCATCGTGCAGTTTGTGACGTGTGTACTAAGCTGCAAATCTGCATGTCCTGCTTGAAAAATTAACCTGGCTTTAAGCTTGTTTATCAGGTTCCAGGGGTGTTTTATGCATTTTCCCTGTTACTGCCAGGTGTACGACTGTACAGGTGCATTGCCACTAAGCCTCGGGCAGCGCTATTATTTAAGAATACGTTGACTGTATGCAAACAAAAAAATTTATAATATATTTATAAAAATATTTATATATATGTATTATATTAAAAAAAAAGTACCTTTAGGGGGGGGGGGGGGGGGGGCTCGCGTTTAAATCTCGCACAGGGCCTCGCATTTCTCCCAGACGCCACTGACTGTAGCATACAGTACATAGTGTCTGAATGTTAGCAACTGTAGCATACATGGTGTCTGAATGTTAGCAACTGTAGCATACATAGTAGGGGTGTAACGGTACGCGGATACGTACTGTACCGCCTCAATGTGGTCCTCCGGTACAGTACGCGCTGTGCACCGAACGATTGCAACGGTATGGAACCTTTTTTTTGTACAAGTTAATTCCCCCCGGCCCTAATATAACGTGCACAACTAACCAGATGTTGTTTGTTCCTCCCATGCAGCGCGCAGCTACACTGAACGATAGCTGTAATTCAGCATAGCATATTAGCCCGTATGTCGAGTGCAATACTAACTGACCAGCCAGAGCCATGTCATTATTCAACTTTATCGCAAACTTTATCACGCATTTGAAACGGCATCACCCGAATGTGAATATCACTGGTACACGGAAGAAACAGATCCTAGTGCAAACCCAGCTCCCCGTTCCAAAGCAGCATCTCACTATTAATTCAGACCTGGCCAAAGCAATAACAAACGCCATAGGTGTTTTTATAGCAGCAGATCTGCGACCATACTCCGTTGTCGAGAACACTGGGTTTAAGCACATGTTAAAAGTAATATAGCCCCGCTACCTAGTTCCCTCTCGTCCGTATTTCAGCCAGCAAGTCATACCAACTCTATAAACTAGCCCCTTTCGTGACTGTAGCAAGCCCTGCCCCTGTATTCAAGCAGGGCTTGCTCATGAAAGGGGCTCTGTATAAACAAGCACACGCTACAGTTGTCCAAGGCATCTGCTATATAATAATCTTCAGATTTACTTTAAGTGGTATTAGTAGGTTACAGCAGTAAGCATTAGTTTGCTCAGTAAATTATGGCAAATTTGTTTTATATTGTTTAATACAGTTAAATAAATAAATAGATAAATGAAGCAAAACCGAGGTACGTACCAAACCGTGGATTTTGTGTACCGTTACACCCCTAATACATAGTGTCTGAATGTTAGCAACTGTAGCATAAATAGTGTCTGAATGTTAGCAACTGTAGCATAAATAGTGTCTGAATGTTAGCAACGGTAGCATACAGTACATACATAGTATCTGAATGTTAGCAACTGTAGCATACAGTACATACATAGTGTCTGAATGTTAGCAACTGTAGCATACAGTACATGTATACATAGTGTCTGAATGTTAGCAACTGTAGCATACATAGTGTCTGAATGTTAGCAACTGTAGCATACAGTACATAGTGTCTGAATGTTAGCAACTGTAGCATACATAGTGTCTGAATGTTAGCAACTGTAGCATACATAGTGTCTGAATGTTAGCAACTGTAGCATACAGTACAGTACATAGTGTCTGAATGTTAGCAACTGTAGCATACAGTACAGTACATAGTGTCTGAATGTTAGCAACTGTAGCATACAGTACATACATAGTGTCTGAATGTTAGCAACTGTAGCATACAGTACATACATAGTGTCTGAATGTTAGCAACTGTAGCATACAGTACATACATAGTATCTGAATGTTAGCAACTGTAGCATAAATAGTGTCTGAATGTTAGCAACTGTAGCATAAATAGTGTCTGAATGTTAGCAACTGTAGCATACAGTACATACATAGTGTCTGAATGTTAGCAACTGTAGCATACAGTACATACATAGTATCTGAATGTTAGCAACTGTAGCATACATAGTGTCTGAATGTTAGCAACTGTAGCATACAGTACAGTACATAGTGTCTGAATGTTAGCAACTGTAGCATACATAGTGTCTGAACGTTATCTAAATATCTACTGTAGCATAAATAGTGTCTGAACCTTATCTAAATATCTACTGTAGCATAAATAGCGTCTGAATGTTAGCTACTGTAGCATAAATAGCGTCTGAATGTTAGCTACTGTAGCATAAATAGTGTCTGAATGTTAGCTAGCTAAGATAGCATCATCTGCCATCTAGCTCTTCTCATTCAGAAAGCATTTTATGTTGCAAAGCCTTCGAGACCACACTGTATCTCAAAAATCCCTTTAGCCAAATGCAAGCATAGCGTATGAATCTACCCCAAACAACTTTTCAATTTCTGTTATTTTCAAAAGAAATCGATAGCCCATGATGTGGTGGTAATACAATAGTCCATTTTCCTCCCCAACAAGAAGGATGCCAGCCCATCTCCGGCTGTCGTCAGGGTTTCCCCAGACCTTGATACAAGGCCTCCGCCGTAAATCACCCGTTCACTACTCAATGCTACTCTGAGGCCAAAAGAGGTAAACATTAATTGGTAGCTGCCACCCCCCCCCTCCCCCCCCCCCCCCCAGATTTTGGTGTCACAGAGGGAGGGGAAGGGGGATTCCAAGGTGTGTGTGTGTGTGTGTGTGTGTGTGTGTGTGTGTGTGTGTGTGTGTGTGTGTGTGTGTGTGTGTGTGTGTGATTGAGGAGGAGGAGCAGAGGTGCAAAAAACACCATACCCAAAGTATTCCGTAACACCGTCATCACGGACATCTTAGGCAGGCAAACAGCAGGTGATTGTAATCAAATAACAGGTGATATTCATTCAAACGGCGAGCGTGGCCAATGAGCTGTGTGTTTTGGCACCGTGTCATATCGGTAGAGAAGGCATTGCATGGGAATATGGTACTATGAATTTGGGGCGGTGTCGGGTGGGGGTAAGGTTTCAGCCAAGGCATGGGGGGGTTTGAGGACCTTGTCCCCTCAGTTCCAATGCAGGTGACAGGGGCACAGGGGTGACAGGGGCTTGAGGACATCTGCAGCCCCCCCCCCCCCCTCAAGACCATTCATGTCGCCCGTCCTGTTATTGCTTAAAAGTCAGCACCACAGTGCCGGAAGGAGATCTCCATTGTGGTGGATCTAACAGTAAGTGCGTACAGCCACCGACAATTAACTAACAAGCTTAAATATCAACGCCCATCGCTCCCCATGCCTCCAGCAACGACATTGTTTTCATAAATGAACGATGAATTTCATCCATTTTGTCTAGGATAAAAACTCTTTCCTTTTTTCGTTTCTATCTCTTGTCTCTTAATATAATGAATGGAAGCGTGTAGCGGTCACAAATGTGCCTACTATATTTTTGTGTTATTATTTAGTTGCAGTACCATGTTTTGGTCACTAAGTGGCGCTCCTTGTTTGTACTTGATGTAGCAACAGGTTTGATTTGATTAAACTTGAGGCAGTGACTCACTTCACTTCCTGTCTACCTGCCGTCTCTAGTAACAATGTGGCTTGTGTCTGTGAATCTATACTACATTGAGAGTATATAGAGCCGTATGACCAGGCATCGTATGGTCATAAGCCTAACCGTATGTTTTGATAATAAATGTGTGTGTGCTAAATCCCAACAGTGACGACATCTGATTAACTCTTTGCTAAGCTAAGCTATCTTGGTGTAATTCTTTAAGTGCTAACAAGTTAACGCCATCACACAGGCAGACACGTTACAAGCGGATGTGTAGCAGCTAGCCTAGCTTAAAACATGCCATTGTGCTCTCGCATTTCACCATCCATAAGAGCAAATTATGACAACTGCCACAAAAATAACGTTTTAACTGTATCACACATTTTTTATATGTATTTATTACTTGTATCAAGCGGCTCCTTTGGAAAACACTGCAGTTGGAAATGTCCACCAGGTGGCAGAGTGGGACGAGAGATACAACACAAAGACCGGCGCATCTCCGTCCGACTAGTAAACAATACGGGTCCCCGGCCACCCTGCCCACATCCTTAGCTACGGATAGCTAGCAGTAGCACCTTTCTAAAGACTAGCAGAATGAATCGTAATCAATCAACAAATGTTCCCTGCCAGCTAGGTTTAGAATCTGTATCCAATAATCACTTTTTACAATATAGTCGTTGTTGCGAACGGTCTCATCAAATGTATGGTAATTAGATGTTGCGAAGGGGCTAATGTGCTAGCTGAGCATTTTCTGGACCTGAGGAATAGGAATTGTTGTATTGTTGTTGTTGTAACCCGTCCCTCGTATGAACATCAGCATCTGTTTCATGGCGCATAAAAAGCTAAACATCGTCTTATAAGGAGGGGGGGGGGGGGGGGCACCACTACACTACTACCCCCCCCCCCCCCCCCCCTCCCTCCCCATCCTGACACCGAAGCCTTGTGAGAAGAAGGCTTGGAAATTCTCAGTCGCAGAGTTGCCAGCCAAGAACAACTTGGAGCTTTCTGCTGGTGATAGAAGTGGATGCCTCACTTTCCCTTATAAAGCCTGAGGGCCGGACCTGGAATAGAGACTCCACTTCACACATACACACACACGGTACACCCTAACCCTACATGCACACAAAACCAACACACACACACACAAACACTTTCTTAACACGCAAACGCGGATTTGCTCCGACGCAAAAACACGCACATACGCTCGTCTGATGCGGGCCAGGGTTCCGTTTCAACACCTCCTGTCCTCAGGGGTCTGTGAAGTTGGGGCCCCTAAACATTCAGCACTGCCGAGTCCGTTGAACTTTATGTCTATATAATGACTGACCGGTGGAGCAGAGGGGCACGGTATAACTGTTTCATGGTATAACTGTTTCATGGTATAACTGTTTCATGGTATAACTGTTTCATGGTATAACTGTTTCATGGTGTAACTGTTTCATGGTATAACTGTTTCATGGTATAACTGTTTCTCACACCACGCCAGCCCCACGGCAGTTAAAATTAACTCCTGCCACGCAAATGCACGCAGAGCCACGTGCTTTAAACACACAAAATAATTTGACCGCGGGTCCTAAGTGGTTTAGTTTTTGAGAGCAAGCGGGGCGCTGATTAGCACTGGGCAGTGGGACAGGGGAGGAGGGCAGGGTCACAGTGCTTTCAGATATCAATCATAGATTCTGTCAATCACTCGCAGTAACCAATCCCCTCTCTCTCTTTCTCTCTCTCGCTCTCTCTCTCTCTCTCTGAACCCCCCTCCCCCCTTAGCAACCATGTACTCCAACTGCACTTACGGAGACGTCTTTTAAGTTATACGATGAATTGTAAAAGATCTTATAGGTATGTTAAAAGCTAATTCTCCCATGTAATGGCAAAGACGAGGTGGTCACTTACTTACTCACTTACTTTTTTTGTGTGTGTGTGTACTGTATATGTGTGTGTGTGTGTGTGTGTGTATGTAGGTGTGTAGGTGTGTGTGTGTATGTAGGTGTGTAGGTGTGTGTGTGTATGTAGGTGTGTAGGTGTGTAGGTGTGTGTGTGTGTGTGTAGGTGTGTGTAGGTGTGTGTAGGTGTGTGTAGGTGTGTGTAGGTGTGTGTGTGTGTGTGTGTGTGTGTGTGTGTGTGTGTGTGTGTGTGTGTGTGTGTGTGTGTGTGTGTGTGTGTGTGTGTGTGAGTAAATGATTGAGTGAGTGTGCATGTGCGTGTATGGATGTGCAAGTGTGTAATTTCCTGACGCTGGGATTGGCCGTTAGCATCTAAAATGAAAACTTACAAACTTGTTGTGGTTGATATTTGGAGGTTATTATAGCCGAGTAACCAAGTATCACTTTTTGCTTCTTTAAAAAAGAAAATGTATTTATTTTTTAAGATTTAGTTTTTAGCATTTTTACAGCTTTCTTTCGGATAGGACAGGCAGAGAGGAAAGTTGGGAGAAGATTTGGGGAGGACATGCAGCATAGGTCCCCGGGCTGGATTCGAACCCTGGAAGGCTGCGATTATTCTTTTATTT
>NC_140168.1:183926907-183966907 GCF_963971535.1 Notolepis coatsorum | reverse complement strand
AGTTTTATTAGGTTGAAATAATGTGGTTGTGTACTTATTTTTCTGTTAACTTATTATGGATTGAAAACTGAAAACCTTAATGCACAGTAACTGAACTCAATATTTTAAAGTTCTGGTAACTTATTATTATTTATTTTTTTACAGTGTAGTCTTGCGATCAATCAAAACGTATTTACACGATATACCTCACATTCACCCTCCATTCACATCCTGGTGTTCTCCTGGTGTTCTCCATTAGGCCTGTAGGTGGAGCTATGACAGCACACGTACAGTACACACACCGATGGTGTGTGATGTGTCCAAAAATGAATGGGCAAATGTGAGTGAAATGGTCGCACTGTATGCAGCTGTTTGTCTGCATTGCATTCCCCCCCCCCCCCCCCCCCCCAACTCAGATTTAGGGTTGATACAACCATCATAATAATATTGTTAATAATAACAACAATAATGATGTAATAATGTAAAAATTATCATTAACACTTTAATCGCCGGGAATGCCGTAACTCGTCTTTGCTCGCCATGCTCATTCTGCCGAAGACGCCGTAACTCGTCTTTGATATCAATATTTCAAAAATCTGTGATCGAAATCATATTTCTCCTCCGGAGACATGAGATGTACTGGTGAGCTCCACTCAACTGTCTAACGGTTCAAGAGCGCCATCTGGTGGCCGATCGGCCAACAGGAAGTGACGCGCCAAACAGGAAGTGCTCATCCATATTTCGTCCGGGCACTGGCGATCGTTAGCCGGACTCCATCTCAACACACTGGATAATCAATCGCTCGCCCTAACTCAATAAACAACGTTATTTGGACGTATATAGTATTATACAACCTGGAAATGGTTCATCTATATCAGGGGTGGCCAACCTTTTTTGAACCAAGATCTACTTTTTTATTTACCACCTAGCCCGAGAGCTACCAGCCAAAATTGTATATTGTAAGCCGTCATTTGAGGCTTTATAAAAGCAGCATAATGAACACAAATCTGTCAGTGCCGAGTCCGACCTCATCTTAAATAACAAACAGCATTGCTTGTTGTAGTTAACAAGGAGAGGAAGAGTTGATTTAGCAAAAAAAAAAAATTTTTTTTTTTTTTTTTTTTTTAATCAAATTTTATTAATCAAGATCTACTTGAAATCAGCCCGCGATCTACCTGTCGATCGCGATCGACTGGTTGGGCACCACTGATCTATATCAACATCCCATAATCGAAAACTGTCTACTCCAAGCTGATCGTCCAACGGCGCGAGGAAGATACGTTAAGATCCAGCGTTATTTTCTAACGTGTTCCATATAAACTGCTCTGATGACTATATGACCCACACTAGACGAATGATATAACGTTGCCCAGGGAATTATAAACGACCCTCCGCCCATCCGGTCAATATCAGATGATACGTAGTAACTTCTAGAAGTACCTCCAGTTGAAATTTTTCATCTGGCACTGATCGCTACCAAACTGTATTTGATCATCAATATAATGCATTTGGGGCTATAAATCAAGTTCTGGAGAAAGCTGCAGAAAACGATAAAAACATACTTATACTTTAGACTATATTTTAGTATGAATATGTGAATGAAAAAGTATAACGTTGCTACACCCTGAACAATGGATATAGGACATTGAATGGGCCATAATAATGTCAATTTAGCAATAGAATTTAAAAAGTTATAGCCCTGCAAAGAAGGGGAACTTCTCCATAGACAAATAGAGCTGGCTAGGGATGGTAAATTATGAATTTAACCATGGCGATCAAAGTGTTAAAAAGACCTGATTATGAGAAAAAAAAATTACGATGCATGGAATATTGTTGAGGCACACTAGTTACAACTATATTTCAAACAGGCACTCCATGTCAAAAAGGTTGCTGACCCCTGTTGTAGATAATAAAAAGTGAATCTGATCTAATCTAAAATGCCTGGTCGCATTTAAAACCAGCAGAAAGACGGCACGCCGACATTTGCCAGTCACCGGTTTCTTACTCATGAATTGGCCCGAGACGCTTGCCGTACAACGGCGCCTTAATAAAAACATCCCACACCGTGGGACAGTTTATGAACTGTATGGTATGCCCCGTGTCATTCCCAGAAGGACCCCCCCGCAGGGTGCCCGTCCTGCTGCCATCCAGACCAAACAACCCAGAGGAGCCCACCCCCCCCCCCCCCCCCCTGTCCTCTGTGCCAGCTCTTGTTATGGGAGCCATCGCCGTCTGATTGGCGGGCGGGAAAAACTGCAGCGTACAGAAACAGTGCCAATATAAACATGCTTTTGCAGAGGACAAGAAGCCTTCAGTCGACTCCTTCAGACATTAACACATCCACCGCCGGAAACGGCTTACGACGTGTTTCAAGTTCATGCGAATTCTGCCATTCCACGGCGTACGACGTTATTGAGATCATATTACATTTTTTTGCCATGTTATTCATAATTCCCTCACGGAGCCTGGTCTGATGCAGTGGGAGCCTGCACAACTCTGCAATGCTTCAATACTGCCGCCTGGTGGATGATCGGCGAGTTGCAACTGGAAGTGGATCTCTGGAGATCTCCGGTGCATCTGGCAAATGCGTCCGGCACTCGCATATTGTTGCGGGACTGTAGACACACGTCCGTGTGTAGAGATCGCTGCCATAACGCAATAATCGATACGATTTGGCCGTTTATTATGATTATACAAACCAGAAATGGATTTAGGAGATCGCCGTCAAATAAGTGGGATATTTTTACTCCAGTCTCATCGGCTAACGGTAAGAGGACGCTGACGTCATTTTCAGCGTGTTTGTTTATTATTATCCATGCAAACTGCTCTGATCAATATATCACCCATACTACATAAAGCATTTACTGACGATCACGGAATTATAAACGACCCCCCCCCCCCCGTTCATCCGCGCATGATAAGTCATAACGTTTAGGATCATGTACAGTTGACATTTTTTATATAGCGTGTATCACCAACAAACGGCAGTTGATAATCTATATGCGTTTATGCCTATATCTCACGTTCTAGGAATTACTGCAGAAAACGATAAAAACATATTTATATTCTAGTTCAAGTTCAAGTTCTTTAATAGTTGTCATACAGAAGTACAGAATACTTTCATACAAAATGCTTCTTACTGTTTCGCTCCAGAGACTGTGCTAGACAAGATAGTATCAAATAACATAATAACATAATATAGCATGAATTTAGAAGAAGAAAATGAGGTCACAGTGTTCGGTATAGACATATGTACAATGTTCTGAGTTACCATATAATATACAATACACAATACTATGCAGTGTACTAATGTACAGTACTATCTAGTGCAGACCTGGGCATTGTACGGCCCGCGGGCGGATGATTCTGACCGGCCCGCGAAAGATTACATGATAATAATTAAAAAAAAAAAAAAAAAAAAAAAAAAAAAAATTTACTTTTTTCTTTTCATGTCAACGTTCACACGCACAATATACGCTTAGGAGACATGCTCAGAAGATGTTGGTTCTCTTTGGATCCACCTACATTATGTGAACAGACATTCTCAGTCATGACGTTTACAAAGTCCAGGTACAGATCCTCTCTCACTGATGAACATCTGGCAGCTGTGCTTCACATCTCCACCTCAGACATGCAACCTGACTTTGATGGACTTGTTAAAGCTCAACAGAGACTGGATTTATCACACTGAATGAAAAAAAAGAACTGAAGAACACTAAAATGTGGAAATATAACAAGTGAAATGAGACACTTGATATTTTTTTTTCTTTTTTTTGCACAGTTCTGAAAACATTAAATGTATAATATAGGCATGTAAAGTAAAAAAGGCTACAAAACTGGGACACTTTTCTTTACACAGTTCAGTGATATGTCTTGTTTATTTTTGCTATAAGATGATGTGATGTCTTTAGAAAGCTAAGAAAATCCTTGTTTCAATAATATATGAAACTCAAAATGCCTGTTGTTATTAATGTTTTACATTTTGTTTATCATTTTGGAAATAAATTATATTTGAATAAATGATATTTTTGAAAGCTAACCTCACCTTTTAATTGCCAAATAATAACATACACTCTTACCAGGGGTCAAAACAATGCCATTTACTGCTTTTTATATAGAAATAAAATGTATATTATGCATAATTGAGTTTGGAATTTTGGCCCGGCCCCCCAACATATTTTCAGTTGCTCATTCGGCCCCCTGGGAAAAATAATTGCCCACCCCTGATCTAGTGCAAAGCAGAAATGGGATGAGGTACAATTTTAGGTACAATTTACAGTAAGGTGTACGAGTTGTAGTGCAATCCTTCATCCATAAATATAAAGTGTGGGGAGTGGGTGCTATAGTGTGTTTGTTTAAAGTGGGTGTGTGCTATAAAGTGTGTGGAGTGGGTGCTACAGTGTGTTTGTTTAAAGTGAGTGTGTGCGTGTGGATGTGTGTGCTATGTGCGTTTGGTGGTTGTTGTTGTGTAGTGTTCATTCATTGTTCGTTTAGCAGCCTGATGGCCTGGGGATAGACGGTATTTTCGTATGAATCTATGAATGAAAAAGTTAAACGTTCCTACATCCTGAACGATAGATAATCGATGTTGAATGGGCCATAGTAATGTCAATTTAGCAATTCGTAATGTCAATTTAATGTCAATTTAGCAATTCATGACCTGTCCTGTCTAAATGTTTAAATGTTGAGCGATTTGCAGTGTCAAATTTCCCACGGGATAATAAAAGTATTTCTATTCTATTATATCTGCCATTCTTTAGCACAAGCATAAAACATCACTCTTGTTTTAGGAATACAGTCATTTCCACAACTCTGACAGCCTGGTGGAAAGCCAACAAAATCACTGGTAACACACTAACCCCCTGTAAATACACACCAATCTGGCACAACCCTGACTTTCAACTCGGCAAATCACCCATATACTTCCCAGCTTGGAAACAAAAAGGCATTACTCATCTTCACCACATCTTCACAGACAACAGCCTAATCACTTATCAAGATTTGACTGAAGGATACAGCATTGGGACAGACCAACACTTCCAATTTCTACAGCTGAAATCAATTTTGAAATCTAAAATTAACACTACACAGAATGATCTTGAACCACCTCCAATTATATTAGCAATGAACATCACAGAAGAAAATATTTTCAAAAATATACAAAATACTGGCAAGCGCAGACACTACATTCCATCTCCCCTTCACAAAATGGGAACAGGACTTGGCTTTCTCTCCCAATGCCGTATCCTGGGAACAAATTTGCACCAACACATTCACAATGACTAACAACACTAACCTTCAATTAATCCAATATAAGGTGTTACACAGAGTACATATCACACAGCACAGGATGTTTCAAATGGGATTTGCAAGCACAGATGTATGCTCCCATTGCACCCTCAACACCCCAGACAACTATTTCCATGCCACCTGGCTCTGCCCACCTGTTCAAGACTTCTGGAATTCCGTCATCAATACACTATCCCGGGTCATGAGCTGCAGCATTCCTCTCTCCCCCTCCCTCTGCCTACTTGGGGATACTACTGCTATCAATTTATTAGTCCAGAACACCAAACCCCTACTCGTTTCTATATCTGTTGCCAAGAAAACTATCCTCTTAAACTGGAAGACAAGAAAAATGTGAATACTGGGCAATGGTTGGGCCTTCTCTCAAATTACATATCACAGGAAACAATCTCAACCGTGGATCACATCGAAGTCTCACAATTTGTGGATGGAGTGCGCTCAAAAAAAAAAAAAAAAAAAAAGTATTTCTATTCTATTCTATAATACAATTTAAAAAGTTATAGCACTGCAAAGAAGGTAAACATCTCCATAGGCTTAGACTGGTGGCAGTGGTCATACATTTATGGATATAAGCGTGGCAGGGAATGTGTTAAGCTCAAATGGAATGATAAAAAAATAATCATTATTTTTTTTGTATTATTATTCTTTTGTATTATACTTTTTTTTCTGTTCTTTTTTTTTCATAGTCGACTAATAGTCGACAATCGGCTAATTTCGGCCAATCAAAGTCGACTATCCAAATCCTTAGTCGGGGACAGCCCTAATACACACAAACAAATGGAATATCAATCACAAAGTAAAGTAGCACAAACAAAGACACTACATTCACACATGCACAAATTACCACACACAGACTAAAATGCACACGGCCGCGTGGTGAATTGATGCCGCGTGCTTACACCTGAATACACCCAAGCTCCTTTTAAGCATCTCAAATACAACACAACAAAGGCACAGATCAATGGTGAGATGAGATGTATTGAGCAGGGAACCTCAACCTATAGAGCCGGCATCTCGCCCCCGTCCAGCCAAGACAAGTCCTCAGTGTTCCCAGCTCGAGGATAGTGTGAGACAAAACAACCGTGAGGATGAAACGGCACAATCACTCTGGAACAATAGGTACACGCACGCACGCACGCACACACACAACCGTGCACACCTAGTCACTGCTGCCGAAAGCACAGTTTTTCTGTCAAAAGAGCTATCAGGACAATGCAACATCAAGACACAGACGCAGAGAATGCTTCTGGGTAGGCTGCCCGAATGAAACAAATAGGGAAACAGAGAAGGCTAAAAACGTCCACCCAAAAGGAAGAAAAGTCCAAATATGTTTTGTTTTTTCACAAAAGATTATCTCTCTGTCTCAACTAATGTATCAAAATACCTTAAAATGTTGTGTTGGCAACAACCAGTATTTATTAAATTATGGAATTTGTATAAAAAATACAATAAAATAACAATGACAAGTGCAATATCAAAAACACAAACAAGCGTCGCAATAGCGGCAACCTTTTTCTGATAGGCCACTCCCTACTCCCTTTTAGACAATTGGCATGAAGACACACACACACACACACACACACGACCTTGTAGAGGAATTTAGCCGGAGCCAAGGATGTACCTCAAAACAAATATATAGATAGTTAACAGATTTATTTAATTCAACCAAAGTATCGAAAGTAATCAACAGTTATGCTGGATGACTCCATGAAGATACTGGCCTAGTGTCCCCAGAGAGCCCCAGAATCATTTATAGACCTTTATACCAGGATAAAAGGGGTGTGACCAGGTGAGAGGAAGGAAGGAGATAGGAGGATTGGGGTTGGGGAGGGCTGGAGAGGGGAGGAGGGGTGACAGGATGGTGAGCTAGGAGGGGGATCAGGGGAGACAAAGGGATTGTCTGGAAGACAGGACATTTGGATATTGGGGATAAATCAAGGGAATCTGGGATGGTAGTATGTTTTGGGGGGGACCATATAATTCCACAACCTCCATGTCCATGCCCAATTTCAGCCTCCTAGGGCGAAACCGTTGGCCTCTAGCTGGTGGGGAAACTTTTGTGGACCAACAAACTGAACGACTGACCCAGTGACCCATAGAGCTGCTGGTCGCAGCTAAAAAAGTGTTCAGAACAATTGATGTCGAGAACAAACCATGAACAAAACGGAAAAGGTACAAGACCGATGAGTATAGCTCTAGCTAGGTCTGGATCAGAAGACACAGGGGCGGGTGCACGTGTCATGTGGAGAGACCGGCGTTAAGCAAAACTATTCTGATTGGGCCACAGTGGCCTGAAGGTTACGAGAAATGGGGCATTGTGACCCAAATGTCACAGGTTCAATCCCCAGATGGGCAGGAAAATCAGGGCTGGGGAAGTGAGTGACTATAGGAGGGATATGAGGACTGTGTGTATGTGTAACTAGGAGGGATATGCGAAAAGTCTAATTGTCTTGTGTACATTGACAATAAAGTAATCATCTTCTTCTAGTGCCCTTGGGCAAGGCACTTACTTTTTTTTTTTTTTTTTTTTTACTAATCAAATTTTATTAATCAAGATCTACTTGAAATCAGCCCGCGATCTACCTGTGGATTGCGATCGACTGGTTGGGCACCACTGGTGTAGAGGAAAACTAAATCCGATAGTATCTCTACTTGTGTATTAGATGGAACAGTAAAGTGCAATAGTAATATACAATGTACAGGTGATTGAACTGGGTATAAAATATATAAATTAGTACTACTGAGTGTAGTGCTGCTAATCAGATGTCTGTACAGAGTTGTAGTTAATATGTATATAGTGATACAGGTATAAAGACACTATGGTAGTAAGTTGTACTGGCCAGCAGCGTAACTAGTAAGAGTATGTAAGAGATATGTACAGACAGATGTGTGTATACTGTTTCACCCTGATTCCAGGTTTTGATTGCAACACCCTTTAATTTTAGGAGAGGACTGGGCAATATATTGATATATATATAGGGCTGTCAAAATTAATGCTTTAACTTTAGAGATTAATTTAAATTATTTAAAGCATTAAAATAAATGTATCTAGATTAATCTATGGAGTGAAAATCTTCAATCTTAGCGCTGCGGATATAAGAAAGAGGTCTAGCTGAGTCAATGTTGATGGTTTTGTTGAACATTTGTATTTCACAGGAGAGAAACTGTATTCAAAGAAAGCTATTAAAATAGTCTTTGAATCTAAATATACTTTCTTTGTATTGATTTTACATTAATTCCATGATTTTACTCAAGTAAATATCTGTTACAAGCTTCGGTCTTAAGTAGAAAAATGCTATTTTTTATCTAGATTAATTACAGAAAATTGTGAGATTAATTAGTAAACAATTTTAATCTATTGACAGCACTAATATATATATAATATATATATATATATATATATATATATATATATATATATATATATATATATATATATATATATAGACATTTTAATCTATTGACAGCACTATATATATATATAGAATATCACCTGTGATATTGTAGATTTAAAAAAGATTTCATCACACAATTTTAAATGAAATGGTAGCAGTGCGTGTGTGATCAATGAAGGAAGAGCCACAGGATCTGAGCGCTGAGCGACACATCGTCACGTGTCATCTGTCCTTCCTGTCTCGATGGGCGAGATGATTTACGACCCTAACGAGAGTCTTTACACCGTGTAAATGGCTGCATTTATACAGCAGCTTTTATCCAAAGTGCTTTACAATTTGTTCCTCACATTTTACCCATTCACTCACACACCAATGGCGGAGGCGACCATGCAAGGTGGCAACCTGCTCATCGGGAGCAATTAGGGGTTAAGCGGGGACACTTTGACACGCTGCCCGGGAGGAGCGGGAATCGAACCGGGAACCTCCGGATTACCAGACGACTGCTCTACCTCCCTGCCGCCGCGTGCCCTCGCAATCAGTCGCTCGTCTTTTCTCTTTAACAGGCTGATAATCACTTGCACCGACGTCTGCCAGAAAGTAGCCCAATTTCCGGTATTTCACAACACAAAGAGAACACTGCCCTCAGAAGTATCAATGCCGCTCGCGTTCCTTCCCCTCCCGCCGACCGTAAATTACACAAATCCGCACATAATTTCAAGAGCATCGCGACACTTTCCGTCCCCCGGGATGAAGTACAGTGTATATATACAGTGGCGTACCCTCCCCCCCCTGTGTTTCTGACCTGGGATCCGTTTGCAGCAGCGAGACTCGACACGTTAACTTAGCTATAGACTTGCTGCTTGGCAATCAAGCGGAAAACGGAGACGCCGGATTGGACGGGAGCCCAGGCTAAGTTTGGAGAGAAGAGAGAGGACACTGGGGGAGGATGCCCGGGTCAGAGACCAGCGCCGGTGAAAAGAGAACGTTGTGATTGGACTAAGTTGACTAAGTTGTGATTGGACTAAGTTGTGATTGGACTAAGTTGTGATTGGACTAAGATATGATTGGACTAAGTTGTGAAGTTGTGATTGGACTAAGTTGTGATTGGACTATGTTGTGATTGGACTATGTTGTGATTGGACTATGTTGTGATTGGACTATGTTGTGATTGGACTATGTTGTGATTGGACTAAGTTGTGATTGGACTAAGTTGTGATTGGACTAAGATGTGATTGGACTAAGTTGTGATTGGACTAAGTTGTGATTGGACTAAGTTGTGATTGGACTAAGTTGTGATTGGACTAAGTTGTGATTGGACCAGGGTTTCCGTTAGAATTTTTTTTTGCAGGTCTGAGTGTCCGGTAGATTTCAATCTACCGGACAAATGGGATAAATTCCGGTCAGAGTTTATTGAGCTTAAAAACAATTGATAGGCCTATATAAAGAATGACATCATCAAGGCATTTATAATATTTTAACTTAAAACTAGACTACTTTTGCGTATATACAGTCATTAATATATTCCAAATAAAATAAGTCCCTCGAGACTGCGTGCTGCTGCCGACTTGAGGTGTCGGTGGGCAGTCTGCCCGACATTAATAAACAGCAGTCTGTTATAATCACATTTTTATGAGCTAACGAATTCCGTTATATTGGACATTTGTATTAATTATATCAAGCGAAGAACTGAGAAATTTGGCAGAGAGACGGCAACATTATCGTGGGTTTGCGCCGTGATGTATATCTCCACCTCCCAACGACTTGGTGCTGCTGCTCATAATGTCCGGTGAAAATAATTCCCTCTAAGCACAATTTGATTATTTGAATTGTATTAAAATAGGCTAAAATTAAATAGCCTATGCGATGAACGAAACAATCATTACATTTGTCGTTGCTTCACCAAGCAGCCGGTCAATGACATCCTGTGTCAGCGAGCTGGCAGCTGATATATTTACGTGAAGCATGGAGCAGGAGCAGACAGAGCAGAGCAGCGGTGTCAGCAGCGCCCCCACCCAACAGCTGAATTGCCAATGGCTGAATTGGAGTACTGCACCCTGCCAAGCCATGCTTCACGTAAATATATCAGCTGCCAGCTCGCTGACACAGGATGTCATTGACCGGCTGCTTGGTGAAGCAACGACAAATGTAATGATTGTTTCGTTCATCGCATAGGCTATTTAATTTTAGCCTATTTTAATACAATTCAAATAATCTAATTGTGTTTAGAGGGAATTATTTTCACCGGACATTATGACCGGAGAGATTAGATATGTCGGACTTCACCAGATTTTGCCGGTCAAATACCGGTAATTACCGGCTAACGGAAACGCTGGATTGGACTAAGTTGTGATTGGACTAAGATGTGATTGGACTAAGATGTGATTGGACTAAGTTGTGATTGGACTAAGATGTGATTGGACTAAGATGTGATTGGACTAAGAATAGAAAGAAATAGAATACAAGCGACGAACGTTAACGCCGCCATTTTGGTGCTGGGTGATTTCAATAGCGCCAATCTGAGAAAGGTATTACCTGACTTCTATCAGCATGTGACTTGCAACACCAGAGGCGGTAACATCCTAGATCACTGTTACACGCAATTTAAAGGTGGCTACAAGGCTCATTCTGATAGTGGCTTTGGTAAATCAGATCACGCGTCAATCTTTCTTTCACCAAAGTACAAACAGAGAATCAAAAGTACTCCTGTAGTCTCGCGAGAGGTGCAGAAATGGGATTTGACGTCAGAGGAGACGCTCCGGTCTGTGTTTCACTGCACAGACTGGAATGTGTTCTGCGACACAGATAACATTAATGTCTACACGGAGACAGTGCTGGACTATGTTTGTACTAGGGTGGAAGAAACAATCCCCACTACCAAAATGAGAGTTTACCCAAATCAAAAACCCTGGGTAGACAAATCCGTCCGTGAAGCTCTGAGAGAGCGCACCAAAGCATACAACGACGGCCTAGTGGCAGGCAACATGAATGACCACAAGGTGGCGCGATACAACGTAAGGAGGACAGTGTCAGAGGCCAAACGGCGCTACAGGGATAAAATTGAACTCCAGTTTGAACAAGCTGACTCTAGAGCTATGTGGCAGGGGCTCAAAACGATGACAGACTACAAAGGCGCCTCCCTCAAACTGAACAGTGACATCTCCTTAGCAAATGACCTCAATACCTTCTATGCGAGGTTTGATGCTGGTAATAACAACACCAGCTCACAAGCCACGGCAATGGGGGGGGGGGGGGGTCGGCTGCTGATGGAGGCGCAGTGTTCAGGGTAACAGAGCATGAGGTGAGGCGGACCTTTAAAAAAGTGAATATCAGGAAGGCAGCAGGTCCGGACGGCATCCCCGGCCGCGTCCTAAAAGTCTGTGCCGACCAACTGGCCCCAGTATTCACTGACATATTTAACCTGTCCTTAGAACAGGCTGTCATCCCCACCTGCCTGAAGAAGTCCACTATTATCCCTGTACCCAAAAAATCCAAGCCTGCTTGCCTCAACGACTACCGCCCTGTAGCTCTCACCTCCATAGCCATGAAGTGCTTTGAGAAGCTAGTAAAGGGCTACATCTGCTCCTCCCTCCCCATCAACATGGACCCCCTGCAATTTGCATACCGCCCCAACAGGTCCACGGAGGACGCCATAGCCCATGTGCTGCACACAGCAGCATCACACCTGGACAAGAGGCAGGGGAACTATGTGAGAATGCTATTCATCGACTACAGCTCGGCATTCAATACCATAGTCCCCTCCATACTCATAGCCAAGCTCAGGGACCTGGGCTTGAACTATGACCTCTGCCAGTGGGTCTTGGACTTCCTGACTGGCAGACCCCAGGTGGTGAGAGCAGGCAACTGCACCTCCTCATCCATCACCCTCAACATAGGGGCCCCCCAGGGCTGTGTTCTGAGTCCCCTCCTCTACTCCCTGTACACACACGACTGTGTGGCTCAGCGGAGTAGCAATACAATCATCAAATTTGCTGACGACACAGTGGTGGTGGGCCTGATCTCTGCCAACGACGAGAGGGCCTACCTGGAAGAGGTCAAGGTCCTGGCGGGATGGTGCCAGGAAAACAGCCTCTCCCTGAACGTCAGCAAAACAAAGGAGATGATTGTGGACTTCAGGAGGTCGGGGGTCAAGGACTACAGCCCCCTCAGCATCGACGGGGCACCGGTTGAGAGAGTCAACAGCTTTAAGTACCTCGGAGCCTACATATCCGAGGACTTGACATGGACCACACACATTGACAGTGTTGTGAAGAAGGCACGACAACGCCTCTACTTCCTCAGGCGCCTAAGGAAGTTCCAAGTCAGTCAGAAGATCCTTAAGAACTTCTACTCATGTACAATAGAGAGCATCTTGACCGGCAACATCACCTCCTGGTTTGGGAATAGCACTGCACAAGACCGAAGCAGACTACAAAGAGTGACACGTTCAGCCGAACGCACAATTGGAGGGGGCTCCCCACCCTCCAGAACATTTACAACAAGCGTTGCAAGGGCAAGGCTAAGAGAATCATTAAAGACTCCAGTCACCCGAACAACTGCCTCTTTGAACTGCTGCGGTCAGGCAAGCGATACCGGAGTCTCAAGGCGAGCACAGAAAGACTCAGAAGAAGCTTCTATCCCCAGGCCATCAGGCTGCTAAACGAACAATGAATGAACACTACACAACAACAACCACCAAATGCACATAGCACACACATCCACACGCACACACTCACTTTAAACAAACACACTGTAGCACCCACTCCCCACACTTTATATTTATTGATGAAGGATTGCACTACAACTCGTACACCTTACTGTAAATTGTACCTAAATTGTACCTCATCCCATTTCTGCTTTGCACTAGATAGTACTGTACATTAGTACACTGCATAGTATTGTATATTATATGGTAACTCAGAACATTGTACATATGTCTATACCGAACACTGTGACCTCATTTTCTTCTTCTAAATTACATGCTATACTATGTTATTTGATACTATCTTGTCTAGCACAGTCTCTGGAGCGTAACAGTAAGAAGCATTTTGTATGAAAGTATTCTGTACTTCTGTATGACAACTATTAAAGAAACTTGAAACTTAAGATGTGATTGGACTAAGTTGTGATTGGACTAAGTTGTGATTGGACTATGTTGTGATTGGACTAAGATGTGATTGGACTAAGATGTGATTGGACTAAGTTGTGATTGGACTAAGTTGTGATTGGACTAAGTTGTGATTGGACTATGTTGTGATTGAACTAAGTTGTGATTGGACTAAGTTGTGATTGGACTAAGATGTGATTGGACTAAGTTGTGATTGGACTAAGTTGTGATTGGACTATGTTGTGATTGGACTAAGATGTGATTGGACTAAGTTGTGATTGGACTAAGATGTGATTTGACTAAGATGTGATTTGACTAAGTTGTGATTGGACTAAGTTGTGATTGGACTAAGATGTGATTGGACTAAGTTCTGATTGGACTAAGTTGTTATTGGACTAAGATGTGATTGGACTACGTTGTGATTGGACTAAGTTGTTATTGGACTAAGATGTGATTGGACTAAGTTGTTATTGGACTAAGATGTGATTGGACTAAGCCTTACAGCAGTTTAGTGGCAAGGAGATTGAGTGATGTGTCGGACAGCACCGATACAATCCGCCAGACTTGTTCTTGTGTACATAAACTGGGGGGGAAATGTTTTACCAATTCAGTCAATGAATAGCCTATTGGCTTTTACAGTAGCAGTATACAATGTTGGCCCTATGAAAATATGACTTTTAATAATCAAACATATTTATCCACACACACACACAAGGCTCTTTCAGACACGCCTCATTTCAATAATGTCCATCGTCTAATGTTATTATCTGGGGCCTTAGCATACATTAGGTTACATAATTCATTTGCTTAGTTCCCTAGGGCGGTTTACATAGTTCATTATTTGCATATCTATTTGGCTATTTGTTTGGTTAAGCAGGGCTCACAAGTACTTGTGTACACACACACACACACACACACACAAGACCACAAACACAGAGGAAGTTCAACTCTCAAAACCACGTTTTATATCTCCTTTCATTCTTCTCCGCTCGACGGAGAGAGCGATACGAGGGAAATGACAACAGCTCACTTCGGTAAACAACAAGCGGCCTGTGATGTTATCGCTTCTCTTGTCATCTTCCACCACGCCAGCGTCCCGATTCCGCTTTTACACACGTGTGTGTGCAGACCCCGTCGTCGATGCGCTCCCTTCGGAAAAAGGCTTTGTGTGGGAGAAAAAAAAAAGCCATCTTATTCACTGACGGTGACAGCCATCGATCGGGGGGGCCGGGCCCGGAGTGAGACTGAGGGGAAAACAACTAACTTTAAATCCTGTCCTCTTCCTCCTGGTTGTCATGTTCTTAGTGTGTGTGTGTGTGTGTGTGTGTGTGTGTGTGTGTGTGGGGTGTGTGGTGTGTGGTGTGTGTGTGTGTGTAGGGAGAGACGCCGGGTTCCTCCGCATGACAGGAAGTGACCCGCGGTGACCCTGCGTTCCGGGGGACACGTGTAAAAATCATAAACAGCTGGCAGAAGTATCGTCCCGAGCGGGTAAATTTAGAAAGCAACAGAGTTATTTTTAAACCCCTTTAGGCTTCCAGTTGTCAGGATGTGGCTTATCTTGCAGAGCCTCAACAATGGCAGAGGTCTCTCCCGTACAAACGCGCAAAGTGTAGTACACGCACATACACACACAAAGTGCATGAAGAAGTATTTTTAAGAAGCAAATGTACTTTCGTGGAGGGCAACAGCTCGGTTCAAACGGATCTCGCGAATTCAGATTCCGTCGACGGATTTCTACAAAGCCACTGTCAACACGTCACATCTAGCCCCCCCCTCCCCCCAAACATAATAATATATGCATGTCATTATGAAGGCTTTGTCCTCGTTTTCCAAACGATGGGTTTTAGCTTCTGAAGTGTGTGAGCTCGGTGACAGCAAAGGCAGACAGGAAGTGTGTGTGCGTGTGTGTGTGTGTGCGCGTGTGTGTAGCTAGCAGGGACTTCCTTTGAGTCGGCGTGTGGCCATTCCCTGGTGGCGCGTTGTTGCAGTGTTTTAGAGCTAAATCGATACGGGCGCGTCCGACAGTTGGGATATAGAGGAGCCGGGATGTGTGGGCTGCGTGTGTGTGCGTGTGTGTGTATGTATGTGTGGGTTGACCGACCGCGGAGGTTGACCGTGGCGATGTCGTTTACATGCACGCAGGCGAGTGTCCTCGATCGACTTAATGTGTTGTATGTATCGCTCAGCAATTAGGTTTGCTACAAATGCCCCCTTTTCAACACATCACTGTGACTTATACACACGTCTGTAAATTGGCCATCGTTATACTCTCGACGAGAAATTCATAGGCTTACACTAATTTACAAAACCATCTTTGGTCTGACCCTCCTTATTTGATACACCTGTTAAAATTGTCCTCTACTCCCTATAACACCAGAGCTGCTCACCATATCTCTCTAACACCAGAGCTGCTCACCATATCTCTATAACACCAGAGCTGCTCACCATATCTCTATAACACCAGAGATGCTCACCATATCTCTATAACACCAGAGCTGCTCACCATATCTCTATAACACCAGAGCTGCTCACCATATCTCTATAACACCAGAGCTGCTCACCATATCTCTATAACACCAGAGCTGCTCACTATATCTCTATAACACCAGAGCTGCTCACCATATCTCTATAACACCAGAGCTGCTCACCATATCTCTCTAACACCAGAGCTGCTCACCATATCTCTCTAACACCAGAGCTGCTCACCATATCTCTATAACACCAGAGCTGCTCACCATATCTCTATAACACCAGAGCTGCTCACCATATCTCTATAACACCAGAGCTGCTCACCATATCTCTATAACACCAGAGCTGCTCACCATATCTCTATAACACCAGAGCTGCTCACCATATCTCTATAACACCAGAGCTGCTCACTATATCTCTATAACACCAGAGCTGCTCACCATATCTCTATAACACCAGAGCTGCTCACCATATCTCTATAACACCAGAGCTGCTCACCATATCTCTATAACACCAGAGCTGCTCACCATATCTCTATAACACCAGAGCTGCTCACCATATCTCTATAACACCAGAGCTGCTCACCATATCTCTATAACACCAGAGCTGCTCACCATATCTCTATAACACCAGAGCTGCTCACCATATCTCTATAACACCAGAGCTGCTCACCATATCTCTCTAACACCAGAGCTGCTCACCAGCTCACCATATCTCTATAACACCAGAGCTGCTCACCATATCTCTATAACACCAGAGCTGCTCACCATATCTCTATAACACCAGAGCTGCTCACCATATCTCTATAACACCAGAGCTGCTCTCACCATATCCATATAACACCAGACCTGCTCACCATATCTCACTAGATGTTCCCCGTGTTAACACTTACTTTGGTACATCCTCCTTCCATTTTGCTGCTCCCAGCAGAACGGAACGAGATGCAAAAGACTACTTTTAAGGATTCTATCACAGAGTTGTTCACACAGCCTTTCAACTGTAATCGGACTGTTCTGCTTCATGCATTACATACCTTGTAATTATTTGTTATTTGGTTGTTTGTTTGATGTGTGTTTTAATTATTTCCCTTACCTCTATGTATAGTCCGTCTCTTTTCTATTTTATGTTATTGTCCCCTTTCCCTGTTACCCTTCGAGAGACCCCTTTCGTCCTCTCGCCAGTCCATAAAAAAGAATTAAAAAGGTAATAGTGGATGAAAAGCAGTAGGGCTGACCTTCGAATTTTCTTTTGGAATTCGAAGCTTCGGGGCCGAGATTCGATTTTAATTCGAAGCTTTGAGATTAAAAAAAAAAAAAAAGAAAAAGTAAATTATAAATAAATTGTTCAACTTTGTCAGTGCTGTAAAGTTTAAACCTTTTAAAATCTTAGACAAACGAAACACTTTGCTTTCATGAAATATTGTAAGCCGTCATTTGAGGCTTTATAAAAGCAGCACAATGAACACAAATCTGTCAGTGCCGAGTCCAACCTCATCATAAATAACAAACAGCATTGCTTGTTGTAGTTAACAAAGAGAGGCAGGGTTGATTTTGCACAAAAGAGAAAAGAAAAAAATACTTTTATTATTATTAAAAAAAGAAATTATATTCAAATTTTATTTTCATATTCGAATCCCATGCCCATCGAACGAAGGTTCGAAGCTTCGAAGTATTTAAGACAGCCCTAAAAAGCAGTGTTTTTCTCATAGGCTCACTCTTATCAATAATACTAGGGATGCACCGAAATTTCGGCCACCGAAAGTTTTCGGCCGAAAGTTTTTTCACAGAAAATATATCACCGAAACAGAAACAACCTGTAACCTAACGCGTGTTGTTGTGATGATGTCGCGCTGTCGGGAGTCGCGCTGTTTCTATGTAAACTCTGCGCGCAACGCGTCCAATAAATGCGTCTTTAACATGCTTTTATATCCTTATTTACTATATGCCCGTCGCGGTTAATCACTGAGTGATCTAATATGCATATTATTCAGAGCGAGAGGGGGGGGGGGATTGTGTTTCTCACATTGACGCTGTCCGTCTGTCGCACGTCTACTGTGCCAAAGTCAAGAGAGCACATTCATCTGGGGACTAGAAAGGTGCGCTCAGTAGAGCACAGATGTCCGCTGCGGGCCTGCGGCAGCCAGAGAAAAGATGGAATTAATGTACTGTATGCATTCAGAAGTGCTGAATAAATGTTTTATGGACCCATAATAGTGATTATTTATTATTTAAGTTAAGTTTAGCCATAATCATATATTTTTCCATAATCATAATGTTCCACAACATTGGTAAAAAAAATTCTATTCTATGAATCATTTTCGGCCTTTCGGCTTTCGGTTTTCGGCCAACTGTTTTCTATTTTCGGTATCGGTTTCGGCCAAGAATTTCCCATTCGGTGCATCCCTAAATAATACCTTTGGTCGGTGGCATCGAACACCCTGTATTCTCTGCTCGCCCTCCACAGAAAAAAATTCTCATGTTCGCCTACAAAGCCTTAAACGGTCTCGCCCCAGCAGCACACAGAGGAACCCCCGGTCCGATCATCCAGCTCCAGATCCCTCAGATCCAACAACCAAATCTGCCTTAAGATCCTACAATCAAGACTGGTGACGAAGGGAAACAGAGCTTTCGCAGTTGCAGCGCCGATGGAACAAGCAAACCATCAAATCTGCAAACACTCTATGGACTTTTAAAGCCATGCTCAAAACTCCTTCTCCATAGACAATCCTTGAGCTAGTTTTGTGTTGTAGTGCGACAGGTGTATTTATGTCCGTCTATTCTCTCTGTCTGCTTGGTTGTCCTGCATGTATTTTTTCCTGTTTTCTTATTGTTTCCTGCCTTTGTTATTTTCTTTCCGGACTGCGCCCCATGTATTGTATCATATCACACACGTGAAAATTAAAAGTCTGAACTAGGGCTCCCATGGCGATTTCTACTGTAACATCGGATCATTACAACAACAGGGCTTTGTCGAGTGTCAATCCAGATTTGCCAGTTTTGTAGCGACTCATAAGGTCACGTCTTTTAACCCCTGTTCGACATCGTCGTAGGGTCATGACCTTCCAACATAATCCTGCAATAAGTCATGTCAACTTGAACCCAATGTCAGTAGTACATGTAGGCCGCAGGAGCACGGCTGATAAGATCATTCACACCGCGGGGCCCGCGCGCCAGGAAGCTGTCATCGTTGTTCTCCAGGTAGCAACAGAGTGGCAGTAACTACAGCTAGTAATTAACAGCTGTGCTGCTTTAGTGTTTACGGGCCAAAGCCCTGTAATCAGGAAGTCTCCCAGGTGGAGCCTATGACTGGAGAGAAGGGAGCCTGGTGGTCGTAGTAGTGTTTCTTATTTCCACCAGAGAGAGGGAGAGAGAGGGGGGGGAGGGGGGAGAGGGAGGGAGAGAGATGAAGAGAGAATAATAATAATATATTTCATTTGTAGGGCGCTTTATAGTTGTGGAGCAAATCTCAAAGTGCTACATTTTATAAGAACATAAAAACTAGCAAGAGTAAAAAAAATATGTAGTAATATAAAATAAGCAAGACTAAAACTAGTAAGGAGTAAAAAGAACACTAAAACTAGTAAAAGAGTAAAAAACATAAAATAAGAAGGGCTAAAACTGGTAAAAGAACAAAATGTGTGGAGCTAAAACTAGATAAAAATCAGAGAGAGAGGGGGAGAGAGAGAGAGAGAGAGAGAGAGGAGAGGAGAGGAGAGGAGAGGAAGAGAGAGAGAGAGAGAGAGAGAGAGACAGAGAGGAGGGGGGGGCAGAGACAGGGAGAAAGAGAGAGAGGGGAGACAGAGAGAGAGAGAGAGAGAGAGAGAGAGAGAAGGGGGAGACAGAGAGATAAAGAGAGACAGAGAGAGGAGGGGGGGCAGAGACAGGGAGAAAGAGAGAGAGGGGAGACAGAGAGAGAGAGAGAGAGAGAGAGAGAGAGAGAGAGAGAGAGAGAAGGGGGGGAGACAGAGAGATAAAGAGAGACAGAGAGAGGAGGGGGGGCAGAGACAGGGAGAAAGAGAGAGGGGAGACAGAGAGAGAGAGAGAGAGAGAGAGAGAGAGAGAGAGAAGGGGGAGACAGAGAGATAAAGAGAGACAGAGAGGAGGGGGGGCAGAGACAGGGAGAAAGAGAGAGGGGGGAGACAGAGAGAGGGGGGGAAGAAAGAGAGAGAGAGAGAGAGAGACAGAGGCCACGTCACAGAATGACGCTCTACCGGCGGGTGGAGATGCCGGTGTGCACCCCAGCCCCCCCCCCCCCCCCCCCCCCCCCCTCAGTGACCCGACCCCCCGTCCCTTCGGTCTCTGGACTGAAAAGACTGTAAGACTATACGGCGGGCGCTGGGTGCGTGTGGATGGATGTGGGGCGGAGCCCATGCGGAATTAAGATGGAAGGACATGATGGGTTTGACATGAGACTCTCAGGAGCCACGGAGGATCAGGGGGCTGAGGTGGCCTCCTGTGACCTCATCTCTCTCTCTCTCTCCGTCTGTCTCTCTCACCCTCTCTCTCCGTCAGTCTCTCTCACCCTCTCTCTCCGTCAGTCTCTCTCACCCTCTCTCTCCGTCTGTCTCTCACACCCTCTCTCTCCCCCTCCATCTCACTCCCTCTCACACACACACACATCAGAGAAATGAATACGAATGATCAAATATACCGCATACACTCATACTCATAAACAGCAACACTGAACACATGAAAGATATATTATTAATACTGTATATATTCACACATAAATGGTAAACGGACTGCATTTATATAGAGCTTTTACAACGTATGCCTCACATTCACACACCGACGGCATGCAAGGAGGCAGGTGCCGACCTGCTCATTGGGAGCAGTTAGAGGGGGGTTAAGTGTCTCGCTGCTCGAGGACGACTTCTCGACACGGCGCCAGGAGGAGGAGCCGGAATCGAACCCGGGAAGGGAACCTTTCCAATTACCAGACGACCAGCTCTACCTCCTGAGCCGTGGTGCATAATCAGGCACACACCTGACGTGCGTATGGGAATGAATGGCAGTGTGTGTGTGTGTGTGTGTGTGTGTGTGTGTGTGTGTGTGTGTGTGTGTGTGTGTGTGTGTGTGTGTGTGGCACGCAGGTGTGTTGAAGAGGTCTAGAGAGGGACGAGACAGAGACAAACAGAGGAGCGTTGCCGGCAGCAGATTCTCCCTCCTCTTCACGTTTTCTCCCTCCTGACAAACGGCCTCGTTAGCGAGCGAGGCGGCTTTATACACCGTAGTGCGTCACATATGGTCTCGCTGGGGCAGATCGGGGGGGATAATTGAGTGGCAACAACGTGGGCCTAAATCTTCCCTTAACCCTTTCACTACCAAACTACAGAAGGTTAACCCTTCTTTCACTACCACCGTCTGTAGTGTGGTAGTGAAAGGGTTAACCTTCTGTAGTGCGGTAGTGAAAAGGGTTAACCAAATCCAGGAGAAAATAATAATAATTCATTACATTTATATAGCTCTTTTCTCAGACTCAAAGCGCTTTACAACGTAGGGTTAGGGAAATTGCCTCCTTCACCACCACTGGTAGCACCCAACCTTGGGCTACTCAGGCTCAATGGCTGCCATACAGCGGCACCAGGCACACATCACACTACACAATGGCTGAACGGTTTAGAAGGGATGATTAGATGGCCTTGATGTCAGAGACCTGATTGGGAATTTGGCCAGGAACGTCGGGGAACCCCCCTACTCTTTACGATAGGTGTGTGTGCCATGACAGCCGCTCCCCCCATACCATAATATGCACTCTGACTCCATTGCCTAAACCCTAGGCTCTGTTACACATACTGTATGCACTTTGAACTCTGTTGCCTCAATTTATATTATATAACATTACCTACTTATAGAAGTGTTTCTCATCCATGTCAGACTCAGTGTGCGCGCGCATCAACGGGGCAAAAAGGAACGTAATCTTGGGCAGAACAATGGGGCAGACTACAGTATAATTGCATTTGTTAGCCATGCTACTGCTAGCCATCTAAACAATCAAAACCATGCCAAAGCGAGATGTGTAAAAGGTGAAAGACTCACAGCCATGCTGATTTGGCTAAATGACATCCAGCCGTTTCCGTTTGAAACTACTTTTAGTCAGGGGAGTGTCATGGTTTCTCCATAGAGCCCTGTTGTACTTTATTAGCGCAGCAGCCTGCGCAGGTAGGGGGCAACTTAGTCACGTGACTCAGTTGGTATTGCTGATTGGCTCGAACATGGTGTTTATAAACAAGAAACACGTCTATACACCTGCATATAACACATATAACTCTGTATGATAGCATGTACAATAATGCTGTATATACTATATATATTTATTCTTGGGCAGTATGACTTACTACCATAGTGTCTTTATACCTGTATCACCGTACATATTAATACTACTCTGTACATACATCTGATTAGCACTATACTCAGTAGTACTACTTTATATATTATATACCCAGTATAATCACATGTACATATATTACTATTGCACTTTACTGTTACAAACGTAGTTCCGTTGTATTAACTTATTTCTGTATAATGAAATTAGAATCTAATCTAATGGATTGTATTGCTCCGATGCAGTGATGACGCCCTAAGAAATGTGATTTTCAACAAGGGACAAAGATTCAGTGTTGTAGGAATTCAGATTGTCTTGAACAGCTAAATTGAGGCCAAGTGTTATCTGGGTAAAGTGCCAATAGTCTCCATGTCCAGTAGAGGTGGGGGAAAAAATCGATACGTAGTAGTATCGCGATACTTTGCGTGGCGATACTGTATCGATACAGGGACGCCAAGTATCGATATTTAATTATTCATTAAAAAAAATATTTTTTTTTTATAAGGAAGTTGCATTGTTCATTTCAATACCTGTAATAGTACAGTAGTCCACACACACACATGTGCATTCAGTTAAGTTGGAATATGACTGTAATACAAACAGTTCAGTTTGTCAGGTACATGCAACACAGATTACAGTGTTTACATCTGTCTGCTTGAGAAAATACCATGTTCTGCAATACAAATTATTGAAGTGAGATGAACAGACTGAACTTTATTTTATTAGATAAAACATGTTGACAAAGTTTTACTTTGCAGTTGAAAAAAGGTAAAAAAAAAATATTCGCAATACTCAGCGTATCGCAATATATTTAGTATCGCGATACTATCGTATCGTGACGCAAGTATCGCGATAGTATCGTATTGTGAGGTCTCTGGCGATTCCCACCCCTAATGTCCAGCTTGTAACACGTGTGCCTGGAGAGATGCCTGCCCTCCAAGTTGTCAGGGAACATCACGACTCACAGAGATTCAGATCTGATCAATATCTATGTAGAACAATGAGGTTAGCACAGTCAATATGGAGCAGCTGTGGCCGAGTTGGATAAATGAGGCTCTAGTCTATTGTATCAGATAGCCCAATCAAAGAATCGGAAGCAGTATTGTACGTGTGTGTGCTGCAATGTAAATCTTTGGAATGCGTGTTATGTCTGTGGTCTAGGACAGTCAAATCAATATTTGTGATCTTGACCAACTCTCTCCCTCAGACAGAAACCTGAATACTAATGATATGGGGAAATGATCAGCATAGATTCACACACCTCTCCTGTACCCATCTACATCACTCACCCCCATCTGTCATACACTATGTACCCCTATACGTCTACCTCACTCACCCCTATCTGTCTACCTCACTCACCCCTATCCGTCTACCTCACTCACCCCTATCTGTCTACCTCACTCACCCCTATCCGTCTACCTCACTCACCCCTATCTGTCTACCTCACTCACCCCTATCTGTCTACCTCACTCACCCCTATCTGTCTACATCACTCAGCCCCATCTGTCATACTCTGTACTAGGGATGGGCATTTTAAAGAAAAATCCAAATCGATTGATCGCATGCTATACTCTAGTGATCGTGTATTACTCGTAAAGGGGGAAAAAACGAAAAAAAAAATATATATATATATATATATATATATATTTTTTTTTTTACTTAATTTTGTTCATTCACGTTTAAGGAAACCAACAAACAGTTATAATCTTACACATACATGTGAAACAAATATGTAAAATTATATATATATATATTGATTTCTTTTTTTTTCATAAGAATTATTAATAATTTAAGATCGATTTTTCTCATAGCTATGAGTAATCGATTACTCACACCCATCCCTACTCTCTGTCTACCTCACTCACCCCTATCTGTCATACACTCTGTACCCCATATCTGTCTACCTCACTCACCCCCATCAGTCTACCCCACATGTTAGCTCGCCACTCTACAGAGATCCAGGGCATTCATTGCGGCACTCTGAACGTCTCCACCCTGATGTGCTGCCTTTCATTAAATTCCACCCTCGACCAAAGACCCCTGTTGTCCCCCTTCGTGAATAATCTGTTTAGGCTCAACCAGATTATTCCTCACCAACTAAGAACAGATGATGTCACTAGTGATCCCCCAATACTGTAAGTAGATCCTCAGTGGGTGCGGCACCACGTTCTACATCTTGATGACAGCACAGAATTAAGTCTTGGTTCTCTTGCTCCCAGCTCTAGGGAGTTGTTGTTCATGTTCGTGGATATTAGGGCTGTCCTAACCTTGCACGGCGGCTGGCTTCCGGAGATCACAAGATCACGCCATAATTGGTCTTGTCAGGCTTTAAGTTATGCCACAGCAGTTCGGACCAATCGGCGTCCTTTGAGGAACTGCTGGCAGCTACAGGCATGGTTTTAAAGGAACACGTCAACATTTTGGGAAATTAGCTTACAGTCTTCTCCAGAGAGAGACAAGAAGATAGATACCAGTTTCCTCTCTGTGCGTTCAGTAGAAAGCTATCAGGCTGCATGTTAGCCTAGCTTAGCACAATGAATGGAAGCGGACATCCTGTTACCAAAGGACCGCAGCCACCCAGCACTCTCCAGGTCAGTTCTTACCACCAGGCAGAGCATACAGGAGCAGGGCCACACACACCACCAGACTCCAGGTCAGTTCTTACCACCGGGCAGACCATACAGGAGCAGGGCCGCATGCACCACCAGACTCCAGGTCAGTTCTTACCACCAGGCAGACCATAGAGGAGCAGGGCCGCACGCACCACCAGACTCCAGGTCAGTTCTTACCACCAGGCCATCAGGCTTCTCAACTCATAAACCTAAATATTCCACTTTGCTGATCTGCTTACCTGCCGTCTACACTGTTTTCAACCATCACTGCTGCTATTGAACCCGCGGAGCTGACTGTCCCGCCTTAAAAAACATTTAATTATACCGTTGACCTTGTGTTAACCTACATATGACCGATATAGAAACTTGAAATTGATCAATTGAATTTATTGAGATTAGATTCACTTTATTGTCATTACACAGTACAAGACAGTGCAACAATATTGTGTACGTCTAAGCAGGATGTGACAATCAACAGTCAGTTGCAATATAAGACACATAAATAAAACTGTACAGTAAGGCGCAATGGCACAATGTGCAATGGTGAGAAATGAGAATACAAAATAATCATTCAAATAAAGTCTACATAAGTTATGCCGCTATATCATCAGTTATATCAGAACTGGAGGGCATTTCTTCATTAAAAGAGCAAAGAATGGCACGGATTGGTTGACGTTAGCCAGTGATAGACAGATGGCTGTCCCAATCACCTGCCAAGTGCCGGTCCTATTCCAAACGGTTTCAAAGGACTGCTTTCCAGATCAGGTTAGGAGTGTCCTAGATCACAGGAATAATGTATGAGCCAAATAGGCACCAAATAAGGAAGAATGTACTCAAAGAATTGTGTGCATTCAGTTACATAACAAGCCTGTTTGATGATATTTAATCCATCCAACCTGGATAAATTCACAGTATACGTACTATATATATTACGATTATATATATTAAATTTGTATCTGCATTTCAGGTAAAAAACAAATCAAACTGAAGGTGGGTTGTTTTGATCAAGTAAAAATAACAACAAAATACAGGTAACTTACTGAATCTAACTTTATCAAAAGATTGTTTTATTTCAAGAGCTGGATTTTGTGCCACGCTTTCACTACTTTACCTTAATAATTTTCAGCTTTTCTCTTCTTGGCTATACTCTAAAGGAAAAAATGCACTTGCGTCAATATTTTGTTCAAGAAATCCATCTTTAAAGTTGCATCACAATTCGCTTTAAGACAGCAGTTATATGACTTCCGGTATGAGAGCGGAAGGGTAGCACGCATGCGGTGAGGCTCCTGGTCAAAAGAGTGAAAAATGGAGAAATAAAGACCCGAAAAGTGACGAAAAGTGATCAAAAATGAAGATGCAAACGAGAAGGAAGGAGGAGAAAACAATTATGAAGGAAAGAGAAATGGAGAACTCACAGGAAGAGGAGAGTTCGATGGAGCAGAACCCCCGAGGCGAGACCTAGAAGGAGCAGGCGGAGGAAGGGGGAGTCTCGGCTGAGACGGACAAGGAAATGCCAGGATGGGCCGTGCTCATGCAGGCCGGGATATTGGCGACCATAAAATTGAACTCGGACACGATGCAGGCGACCATAAAACTGAACTCGGACACGATAAGAAATGATATTGGGAAGTTACGGGAGGAATTGAGGAAGGAACAGGAGGACTTCAGAGGTGAAATGAATACAGAACTCAAAAGGGTAGATGAGAAGATGGCGGAACAGGACAGAAACGTAACAGAGGTACAGACTAGAACGGCGCAAACGGAGGAATGGAACACAGAGATACACGAGGTGTTAACGTGTGCGATTCAAAAACAAGAACAGATGGAGACAAAGATATCGGACATGGAAGTTCAAAAAAAATTAAAATTCAAAAAAAAAGACAGCAGTTATAATAACTTTAATAATAACTTTATTTGTATAGCACTTTTCATACAGAGGTTGCAGTTCAAAGTGCTTCACAACAGTAAAAAATACAGGCATGAGCGAGCATAGCAAGGTATGGTAAATCACAGTGTTTCACATTAGGATCTAGCATCCTAATAGGCTCCGTTTACAGTTTCATTCAGTAATGCAAATAATAAAATTGTTTAAAATTATTAAGTTTAAAAATAGTATAGAAATTATAAAATAGAACGGACATACAACAACAGTAAAAAATACAGGCATAAGAGAGCATAAAAATTTAAAATGTAAATACAAAGAGATAGAGAGGTAGCAAGTTTAGGCAAATCACAGTTCTTCAGCAATACAAATAATAAAATAGAATAGATTAGATAGAGTAAAAAAAGTGCGGTTTGATTCAGTTTAAAATAGGCTAAAAATAATAAGATAGAACAGACAGTAAAAAGTGTGATAAGATTGTTCAATAAAGAAAAATATATAACAACAGAGCAGTGTATCGCTCTTAGTACTTTGAGTTAAGATAAGATAAGATAAGATAAGATATTCCTTTATTGATCCCCTTGGGGAAATTCAGGCATCATAGCAGCATGGGGGGGAGGGGGGGAGGGGTACAGGTAGTAAAACAACACAGTATACAGGTAGTAAAAGACAACACAGGCAGTGTAAACAATTTGATCAATATGGTCAATATAATTTACTATCTGACTAGCTGAGGAATATTCACATTATTCACAGTGTCACATAAGGTGCAGTATGCATGAGGTAGTGTTATAATTTACTATCTACTGAGTATACATTAATCAAAGTACCAGGGTAGTCTACTTTGTCCCCCTTGGGTTCCTATAAGTCCCAGGTCAATGTCTGGCAGCAGTCGCTGCCCCCTGTTGTGGGGCCTGGAGGCTGCTAGTCGCTGCCCACTGTTGTGGAGCCTGATGGCCGCTGGTATGAAGGACTGTCCGAGGCGGTTAGTTGAGTGCCGGGGGGGGATGAGTCTGTGGCTGAACGAGCTTCTCATCTTGACTAGCTCGTCGTAGAGGGGGTGGTAGGGGTTCTCCATGATGGCAGCCAGCTTCCTTATCATCCCCCTCTCTGCCATCACCTCAAGTCTAGGTAGCTCGACTCCCACCACGGAGCTAGCCTTCCTCACCAGCTTGTTGAGCTTGTTGGTGTCCCTTGAGTTGATGTAGCCTCCCCAGCATGCCACAGCATAGAAGAGGATGCTGGCCACAACAGACTGGTAAAAAGACTGCAGCAGTTTGTTGCACACATTGAAGGACCTGAGTCTCCTCAGGAAGAACAGTTTCCATCGCTCTTAACATAATACATCAGATATGATGATGAAAATGGCCCAGTTAGGAGAATCAACCTTGGCTAGGCGGTGATGTTCACGATGTACCTAACTGGAATGTTAAACAACTTTGCTAGTAGAGGAAAATATTTAGGTCAGAAGTCATCCTCTCCTCACAACAGAGCATCACTCTAACATATAGCAAGGTATGGTAAATCACAGTGTTTCACATTAGGATCTAGCATCCCAATATGCTCTCTGTTTACAGTTTGATTCAGTAATAAAAAATTGTCAAAAAATTATAGAATAGAACGGACATACAACAGGGTATTTAACATACAACAGCACAGTGTTTCACATTAGGATCTAGCATCCCAATAGGCTCTCTGTTTACAGTTTGATTCAGTAATACAAATAATAAAAATAGTTTAAAATGATTCAGTTTAAAAATAGTCATCAGTAAGAAGTAAAAAGTGTGATAACCGACACATGAATTTGATAGGCAGTGTATAAAAGTAGGCAGGGTAAGAATAGTGCAGGTAAGTACAATTTGTGTCAGGATATCCCTGATGTTTCTATAATAATATTTCCCCTTGCCACTAGGTGGTAGCAGATATCTATCTTCAAATATTTGCCTGCATTACCCCACAGTGAAATGCCTGAGAGATTAGGGATGCTCGATATTGGCTTTTTTACCGATACCGATATTGTCCAACTCTTAATTTCCGATACCGATATCAACCGATATCACATTGTAATGCCGATATCGGCCGATAATATCGGACATCATCTCTATAGAAATGTAAAAAAAAATTATTTTTTAAAAAACAGATACCGATATTTTCCGATATCACATTTTAATGCCGATATCGGCCGATAATATCGGTAGGCCAATAATATCGGACATCCCTAGTTTTAATCTGTCTTTTAAAGATGTCTAGCGAGTTGGCTTCTCTGATGTTTTGGGGTAGCTTGTTCCACAGTTTTGGGGCATAGTTGATAAAGGCTGCATTACCGATCCTCTTTTGACTGTTTCTGGGAGCCTCTAGTAGTCCAGCAGCTGATGATCGCAGTGTTCTAGCTGGTGTATAATTTATTAGAGTGTTGGCGATGTAGCTAGGTCCCTGTCCATTTAGAGCTTTGTATGTAAGGAGAAGGACCTTAAAGTCAATTCTAAATGTTACAGGAAGCCAGTGTAAAGCAGCTAAGACTGGACTAATGTGCTCTCTCCTTTTGGTTCTAGTTAGCAGTCGGGTTGCAGAGTTTTGGATTAGCTGAAGCCTCTCTGTGGTTTTCTTAGGGAGACCTGTGAAAAGTGCATTACAGTAGTCTAGGGATGCCCCCCGGACCCCGGTTTTAAACGGGAACCGGTACTATATTAGAAAATACCGGAGTATTTATAAGCTCCGACGTCCTCGGTACTGCTATCGATACTCTAGAGAAATTATTATTATTATTATTATTATTATTATTATTTAAAAGTTGCAAACGATCTATCCTCTCTCTGTCTCTGCACGAGAAGCGAGCCACAGCGAGTCATTATTACACACACTCCTCACGAGTCGCTCGCTAGTAGTGCTACATACGGGTACTCCTTAATGAAAGTTCTCCGTGCTGAAGACACAGACACAGACAGCTCTGAGTCTGCATGCACCGTGACTCGTGATGGCGGATAGAGCGAAGCGTTCTAAAGAAAGTATGGATATACAACGCACGTTGCCACAAGTGCAACAAAACATTTGCCAGTAAGGGTGGCAATACGAGCAATTTATCAAAACATCTGTTGGCAAAACATGATATTAGTGTGCAGAAATGCGCGTATTCGACTGCCTTGCGCGCAGTGTTCCCTCTGCATCCACGTCCACTGCCGCCGGTAAGCCAAGATACGGAGTTTCCTAGGCTAATAACGAATTATTACAAATAGGCTAATAAACAAAATAATTGTTTAGCTACAAATACTACAATCTAAACTTTTTATAGATCGTCAAGCTGAGGCGTCAGCCACCACTATGTCCCAGCCCAGTGAGCCCAGGGCCACCACACATCCTTCCCTCTACCTCCCTCCACCACCCAAAGTCCTTTCACCCTAGCAGCTAGAGGAAGGATGACAGAGGATAGGGTGAACGAGTGTCACAGTTCTGTTAGCCTTTTGCATTTGTTGTTTATTATAAAAAGTCTATAATTCAGAGTCAGACACATTTAAAACATTGTTGCTGCTGTTGCTGAAGAAATTATATTCATTTATTATATTTATTTATAAAGTTATATAAAAGAACATTGCTGCTGCTGTTGCTGAATAAATTATATTTATTTATAATACTTATTTATAAAGTTGTATTTATAAATAATAAAGCAATGTTGATTCTGTTCTTAATTAATTGTCTTTTTTTCTTGCAAAAAAAGAACCAAAAAGAACCGATAAGAGTATCGATAAAGTACCGAACCGTTAAGCAGTATCGATAAGAGTAGTAGTATCGATAAAATCCTAACGATACCCATCCCTACAGTAGTCTAACCGGCTAGATATGACTGCATGGATTAGCTTCTCAGCATCGTTCTGATTAATAAATGGTCGTACTTTTGCTATATTTCTGAGATAGAAGAACGATGTTTTCGTCACTTTGCTAATATGAGAATTGAAGTTCAGTTCTGAATCTATGATAACCCCGAGACTAGTGACCTCAGATTTGATCCAAGGGGTTAGTCCTCCCAGGTTCTTTATTAATGTTTCTTTTTTAGTTTTGGGGCCGATAATTAGAATTTCAGTTTTGTTCTCGTTTAGTTTCAGGAAGTTCTTACTCATCCATTTATTTATTGCCAGTAAGCAGTCTGTAATGGAGCTAATCGCTGTATCATTTGGTTCAGCAGATATGTACAGTTGTGCATCATCCGCATAGCTATGGAAATCTACATTATGTTCTCTGATGATATCACCCAGCGGTAACATGTAAAGGGAGAAGAGTAAAGGACCTAAGCAACTCCCTTGTGCAACTCCATAGTTGTTGTCATATATATCAGACATGTGATCTCCTAGTTTAACATAGAATTTCCTCCCTCTGATGTATGTTTTAAACCAGCCTAGCACATGTTCTGAGAAACTGACATGGTTTTCAAGACGATCGATTAGAATATCGTGATCGATTGTATCAAATGCTGCACTGAGATCTAGCAGGATAAGGATGGAGATCTTATTCTCGTCAGAGTTTAGCCTGAGGTCACTGATTATTTTGGCGAGGGCAGTTTCAGTGCTATGATATTTTCTGAATCCCGACTAAAATTCTTCTAATATGTTGTTTTCGTCAAGAAAGGAATTTATTTGAACTGAAACTATCTTTTCAAGTACTTTACTAATGAATGGTAGGTTGGATATTGGACGATAATTTGCCATTTCATTACTATCCAAGTTAGTTTTTTTTAGTAATGGCTTTACAACTGCTGTTTTAAAAGGCATCTGGGAAAATACCAGTTCTAAGGGAAGTGTTTATGATATCTAGCACAGGGCTTGAAACACTAAGATAAGACACTATAAAGCTGTAGGTATAGGGTCAATGTCTGAGGTGGAGGAGTTACATTCTGAGACAGTTTTGCAGAGTACATCTAATGTGATGCATGTGAATCTTCTCATGGTTACATTGCGCGATTTGCTGCAATCAGCTTTATTTCCATCATGAGTAATGCTGGCCCTGATCAAGGTTATTTTGTTGTTAAAGAATAGTGCAAGTTCTTCACACTTAACCGTTGATGACTGAGGAGGTGTAGGGGCAGTGTTGAGTAGTACATTAATAGTGGAAAAAGGATTCTGGAGTTTCCAGCATTTTCTGTAATGATTTTAGAGAAGTAGTCTTTCCTTGCTAAGCGGATGGTTTTATTATAAGCAGTTAAAGCATCTTTGTATATATCACAGCATATGGTGGTTTTTGTTTTTCTCCATTTTCGCTCCGCTGCACGGCATTTCCTTTTTTCTTTGTTGACCGTATTATAGTTCAACCAGGGCGAGGTTCTGGTTCTTCTTTTTTGTTTTTAGTGGGGCGACAGAATTTAATATAGATGACAGTGCATCATTGAGATTTTCTACCATTTCATTTAGAGAGCTGTCATGATTGTGTGGTTCATGTAGTCTGATAAGATCAATTAACTTTGATTCAGCATTGTCGTTTAGGAGCCTCTTTTGAACTATGATTTCTTTTTTTGTTTTAGTAAGGGTTATTTGAGTATCAAAAAATATAGTGATGGTCGGAGAGAGGTAATTCAGTTATTGAGATATTTTTTATGCTTAGCCCAGTTGTTATAACTAAGTATAATGTATTCCCAAGCCTGTGAGTTGCATTTGTTATATGCTGTGTTAGGTCAAAGCTATCTAGTAGATTTTTTTGTTCTATAGTTTTAGAGTCTGTTTTCTTATTAAAATGGATGTTCAATTCTCCATTTAGGATCACCTTATCATATCCGGTAACACATAGTGAAATTAGTTCAGAGAGCTCCTGTATAAATATTGGTGAGTGTCTAGGCGGGCGGTATATTGTGACGATAATGGTTGATTCTGTTTTGAGCTCAAGACAGCAGTTCCTAGTAGTAGCCATATTGCGTCACCTGACCTGAATACTGCACGCTGATTCGCTGTGAACGTATTTATCTGTCTCTGTAAAAATAAAAACCGCACTGATGTTTGACTGTTTGTGCTGTGAAACGTAACGCAATTACAATGGACAATAACGGATTTTGTGATAAAACTCACTCAGGGTTCAGAGTGGGCTATGCTATGTCTATGTCTTAAAGTTTTTTGCAAAGTAACTTCACATGTTAATATATGTTATTTATATACTGTAATACATCTAATGCAATACCAAGATGACATATTTTGCCTAGAGGTTACTTTTTGACAGCATTACAGATTACATCCATGGCTTTTAGAAAGGTGCGGAATAAAAGTACCCCTCCCCCCAAAATATAATTATTGATCAACACATTTATAATTTAAAAACTTTTTGTGGGTCCAAAATTAATGTTGTTTACATGTTGCAGGCATGTATTCCCTCCCTACTTCCCCTTTCTCCACGTGGAATGCACCCAATTGGATAAATGACATGCTGGGAATTGCAATAAAGAAATGTGAATGTAGCATGGAGATCTGGGATGCAGCCAGGTGCTTAGTATCTAATAAAAAACAGTGTGTGTGTGTGGGGGGGGGGGGGCAAAGATGTGACGTCAACATGTCCAGAGACCAGGCCCAGGTCTGTGCAGAGACCACATATGGCACGGTCATAATTCAAGTTGATGGGTCAGTATTAAAAGCAAGTAAATAAACCTGCTCCAGAGGCTACCATTTCAGCTCATCAGCAGCCATCTATAAGACACAAATATCATTAAGCTGCCTGGCAGTGAGAGAGCGAGAGAGTGAGAGAGCGAGAGAGCGAGAGAGCGAGAGAGCATAAGAGGGAGGGAGAAAGAGCAAGAGCATAAGAGGGAGAGAGAGGGAAAGAGAGCATAATAACAAGAGGGGGAGAAAGAGGATAAGAGGGAGAGAGAGCATAAGAGAGGGAGAGTGAACAAGAGCATAAGAGCGAGAGAGAGAGAGAGAGGGAGAGAGAGCATAAGAGTGAGAGAGAGGGAGAGACATCGAGAGAGAGGGAGAGAGAGAGAGGGAGATAGAGACAGAGAGAGACACAGAGGGTGCATAAGAGAGGGAGGGAGGAAAAGGAGAGAGAGAGAGCATGAGAGAGAAAGGGAGATAGAGGGTGCATAAGAGAGGGAGGGAGAGAGGAAGAGAGCATAAGAGAGGGAGGGAGAGAGAGCAAGAGCATACGAGGGAGAAAGAGGGAAAGAGAGAGAGCATAAGAACAAGAGAGGGAGAGAGGATAAGAGGGAGAGAGAGCATAAGATAGGGAGGGAGAGAGTGAACAACAGCATAAGAGAGAGAGAGCATGAGAGTGAGAGAGAGGGAGATAGCATAAGAGCGAGAGAGGGAGAGAGAGCATAAGAGAGGGAGAGAGAGCATAAGAGCGAGAGAGAGCATAAGAGAGGGAGAGAGAGCATAAGAGAGGGAGAGCTAGAGCATTAGGGTGAGAGAGAGGGAGAGAGAGCATAAGAGAGGGAGAGAGAGCATAAGAGAGGGAGAGCTAGAGCATTAGGGTGAGAGAGAGGGAGAGAGCATAAGAGAGGGGAGGGAGAGAGAGAGCATAAGAGTGAGAGAGAGCGAGAGAGAGCATAAGAGCGAGAGAGAGCATAAGAGAGGGTGAGAGGGAGAGAGAGAGCATAAGAGTGAGAGAGAGCGAGAGAGAGCATAAGAGCGAGAGAGAGCATAAGAGAGGGAGAGCTAGAGCATTATGGTGAGAGAGAGGGAGAGAGAGCATAAGAGAGGGAGGAAGGGAGGGAGAGAGAGAGCATAAGAGTGAGAGAGGGAGAGAGAGAGCATAAGAGAGGGAGAGCTAGAGCATTAGGGTGAGAGAGAGGGAGAGAGAGCATAAGAGAGGGAGGGAGGGAGAGAGAGAGAGAGCATAAGAGTGAGAGAGAGCATAAGAGAGGGAGAGCTAGAGCATTAGGGTGAGAGAGAGGGAGAGAGAGCATAAGAGAGGGAGGGAGGGAGAGAGAGCATAAGAGTGAGAGAGGGAGAGAGAGCATGAGAGAGGGAGGGAGGGAGAGAGAGAGCATAAGAGTAAGAGAGAGGGAGAGAGAGCATGAGAGCGAGAGAGGGAGAGAGCATAATAGCGAGAGGGAGAGAGCATAAAAGCGAGAGGGAGAGAGAGCATAAGAGGGAGAGAGAGAGAGCATAAGAGCAAGAGGGGGAGAGAGAGAGAGCATAAGAGAGAGAGAGGGAGAGAGCATACAAGAGGCAGAGAGAGCATAAGAGCAAGAGAGGGAGAGAGAGCATAAGAACAAGAGAGGGAGAGAGAGCATAAGAGAGGGAGAGCTAGAGCATTAGGGTGAGAGAGAGGGAGAGAGAGCATAAGAGAGGGAGGGAGGGAGAGAGAGAGCATAAGAGTGATAGAGGGAGAGAGAGCATAAGAGAGCATAAGAGAGGGAGAGAGAGCATAAGAGCAAGAGAGGGAGAGAGCATAAGAGAGGGAGAGAGAGCATAAGAGCAAGAGAGGGAGAGAGAGCATAAGAGAGGGAGAGAGAGCATAAGAGCGAGAGGGAGAGAGAGCATAAGAGAGGGAGAGAGAGCATAAGAGAGGGAGAGCTAGAGCATTAGGGTGAGAGAGAGGGAGAGAGAGCATAAGAGAGGGAGGGGAGAGAGAGCATAAGAGTGAGAGAGAGCGAGAGAGAGCATAAGAGCGAGAGAGGGAGAGAGAGCATAAGAGAGGGAGGGAGGGAGAGAGAGCATAAGAGTGAGAGAGAGCGAGAGAGAGCATAAGAGGGAGAGAGAGCATAAGAGAGGGAGAGCTAGAGCATTAGGGTGAGAGAGAGGGAGAGAGAGCATAATAGATGGAGGGAGGGAGGGAGAGAGAGCATAAGAGTGAGAGAGAGAGCATAAGAGTGAGAGAGAGCATAAGAGAGGGAGAGCTAGAGCATTAGGGTGAGAGAGAGGGAGAGAGCATAAGAGAGGGAGGGAGGGAGAGAGAGAGCATAAGAGTGAGAGAGGGAGAGAGAGCATGAGAGAGGGAGGGAGAGAGAGCATAAGAGTAAGAGAGAGGGAGAGAGAGCATGAGAGCGAGAGAGGGAGAGAGAGCATAATAGCGAGAGAGCATAAAAGCGAGAGGGAGAGAGAGCATAAGAGGGAGAGAGAGCATAAGAGCGAGAGGGGGAGAGAGAGAGAGCATAAGAGAGAGAGAGGGAGAGAGCATACAAAAGGCAGAGAGAGCATAAGAGCAAGAGAGGGAGAGAGAGCATAAGAACAAGAGAGGGAGAGAGAGCATAAGAGAGGGAGAGCTAGAGCATTAGGGTGAGAGAGGGAGAGAGAGCATAAGAGAGGGAGGGAGGGAGAGAGAGAGCATAAGAGAGCATAAGAGAGGGAGAGAGAGCATAAGAGAGGGAGAGAGAGCATAAAAGCGAGAGAGGGAGAGAGAGAGCATAAGAGCGAGAGAGGGAGAGAGCATAAGAGAGAGAGAGGGAGAAAGCATAAGAGAGGGAGAGAGAGCATACAAGTGAGAGAGGGAGAGAGAGCATAAGAGAGGGAGAGAGAGCATAAAAGTGAGAGAGGGAGAGAGAGCATGAGGGAGAGCATACGAGCGAGAGAGGGAGAGAGAGCATAAGAGAGGGAGAGGTAGCATAAGGGAGAGAGAGAGCATAAGAGCGAGAGAGGGAGAGAGAGCATAAGGGAGAGAGAGAGAGCATAAGAGCGAGAGAGAGAGAGAGAGAGGGAGAGTTTGAATTGACAGAGAGAGAGAGCGAGCATAAGAGAGAAAGGGAGATAGATGGTGCATAAGAGGGAGGGAGAGAGACAAAAGAGAGAGCATAAGAGAGGGAGAGAGAGCAAGAGCATAAGAGAGAGAGAGGGAAAGAGAGAGAGCATAAGAACAAGAGAGGGAGAGAGAGGATAAGAGGGAGAGAGAGAGCATAAGAGAGGGAGGGAGGGAGAGAGTGAGCATAAGAGAGGGAGAGAGGGAGAGAGAGCACATAAGAGAGGGAAAGAGAGCATAAGAGCAAGAGAGGGAGAGAGAGCATAAGAGAGGGAAAGAGAGCATAAGAGCAAGAGAGGGAGAGAGAGCACATAAGAGAGGGAAAGAGAGCATAAGAGCAAGAGAGGAGAGAGAGCATAAGAGAGGGAGAGAGAGCATAAGAGCAAGAGAGGGAGAGAGAGCATAAGAGAGGGAGAGAGAGCATAAGAGCGAGAGGAGAGAGAGCATAAGAGCGAGAGGGAGAGAGAGCATAAGAGAGGGAGAGAGAGCATAAGAGAGGGAGAGCTAGAGCATTAGGGTGAGAGAGAGGGAGAGAGAGCATAAGAGAGGGAGGGAGGGAAAGAGAGCATAAGAGTGAGAGAGAGCGAGAGAGAGCATAAGAGCGAGAGAGGGAGAGAGAGCATAAGAGGGAGGGAGAGAGAGCATAAGAGTGAGAGAGAGCGAGAGAGAGCATAAGAGGGAGAGAGAGCATAAGAGAGGGAGAGCTAGAGCATTAGGGTGAGAGAGAGGGAGAGAGAGCATAATAGAGGGAGGGAGGGAGGGAGAGAGAGAGCATAAGAGTGAGAGAGAGAGCATAAGAGTGAGAGAGAGCATAAGAGAGGGAGAGCTAGAGCATTAGGGTGGAGAGAGGGAGAGAGCATAAGAGAGGGAGGGAGGGAGAGAGAGAGCATAAGAGTGAGAGAGGGAGAGAGAGCATGAGAGAGGGAGGGAGAGAGAGCATAAGAGTAAGAGAGAGGGAGAGAGAGCATGAGAGCGAGAGAGGGAGAGAGAGCATAATAGCGAGAGAGCATAAAAGCGAGAGGAGAGAGCATAAGAGGGAGAGAGAGCATAAGAGCGAGAGGGGGAGAGAGAGAGAGCATAAGAGAGAGAGGGAGAGAGCATACAAGAGGCAGAGAGAGCATAAGAGCAAGAGAGGGAGAGAGAGCATAAGAACAAGAGAGGGAGAGAGAGCATAAGAGAGGGAGAGCTAGAGCATTAGGGTGAGAGAGAGGGAGAGAGAGCATAAGAGAGGGAGGGAGGAAGAGAGAGCATAAGAGAGCATAAGAGAGGGAGAGAGAGCATAAGAGAGGGAGAGAGAGCATAAAGCGAGAGAGGAGAGAGAGCAGAAGAGAGGAGAGAGACATCAGAGAGAGAGGAGGAGAAAGCATAAGAGAGGAGAGAGAACATACAAGTGAGAGAGGAGAGAGATAAGAGAGGGAGAGAGAGCATAAAGTGAGAGAGGGAGAGAGCATGAGGGAGAGCATACGAGCGAGAGAGGGAGAGAGAGCATAAGAGAGGGAGAGGTAGCATAAGGGAGAGAGAGAGCATAAGAGCGAGAGAGGGAGAGAGAGCATAAGGGAGAGAGAGAGAGGCCATAAGAGCGAGAGAGAGAGAGAGAGGGAGAGAGTTTGAATTGACAGAGAGAGAGAGAGCATAAGAGAGAAAGGGAGATAGATGGTGCATAAGAGGGAGGGAGAGAGACGAAAGAGAGAGCATAAGAGAGGGAGGGAGAGAGAGCAAGAGCATAGAGAGAGAGAGAGAGAGAGAGGGAAAGAGAGAGAGCATAAGAACAAGAGAGGGAGAGAGAGGATAAGAGGGAGAGAGAGAGCATAGAGAGGGAGGAGGGAGAGAGTGAGCATAAGAGAGGGAGAGAGGGAGAGAGAGCACATAAGAGAGGGAGAGAGAGCATAAGAGCAAGAGGGAGAGAGAGAGCATAAGAGGGAGATAGAGGGAGAGAGCATAAGAGCGAGAGAGGAGAGAGAGAGAGAGCATGAGGGAGAGAGAGATCATACGAGAGGGAGAGAGAGCATAAGCGAGAGAGAGAGCATAAGAGTGAGAGAGGGAGAGAGAGAGCATAAGGGAGAGAGGGAGAAGTATAAGAGAGGGAGATAGAGAGAGAGCATAAGGGAGAGAGAGAGAGCATAAGAGAGGGGAGAGAGAGAGAGAGCATGAGGGAGAGAGAGAGCATACGAGAGGGAGAGAGAGCATAAGAGCAAGAGGGAGAGAGACATAAGAGTGAGAGAGGGAGAGAGAGAGCATAAGAGCGAGAGAGAGAGCATAAGAGTAGGAGTGGGAGAGAGTATAAGAGAGGGAGATAGAGAGAGCATAGGAAGAGAGAGAGAGCATAAGAGAGGGAGGAGAGAGAGCATAAGAGTGAGAGAGGGAGAGAGTATAAGAGAGGAGAGAGAGAGAGAGAGCATAAGGGGGAGAGAGAGAGAGCATAAGAGAGAGGGAGAGAGAGCATAAGAGAGGGAGAGAGAGAGAGAGGTAGAAGCTGGGCAAAGAGGAAGAAATAAGATACACAATATGTGTGTACGTGTGTGTGATACTCTCAACGTGCACGGTTCTTAAAAACGCAGCAGAGTCAGAAGGGAACATTTGACACCAGGTTCCTCTGCTTCGGCTTTCTATTCATTCCCGTGCAGTGTGCGCCCGTTTACATAAACAAATATTTTAAAACAAATATTAAAAAAGAGACTTAAAGAAGTAATTCGGCGAGACTGAAGTCGGGCGGCATTTTGAGAACGTTTTACGATGAACGTCTCTGGAGAGAAGGATTCCCCGGGGGATCGCAATGTTCCGTCTTTTACTACCCCCCCCCCCCCCCCCCCCCCTACAAATTGAACGATAAGGGAACTCCATCTGGACATGCCGTCCACATAAAGCCAATGTTTATTCACCCGCGCTTTTGGGTTTTTTGTTGTGTTTGAGCCGCGGCCAACGTCTCCCTTCTCGTCTGACATGTGTTCAGTTTGAGGTGGGCGTGCGTGAGCTACTGCTTTGCTGACAGGTGGGTCTCTCTCCCTCTCCCTCTCTCTCCCTCTCCGACCGGGGTGTGTTCTCGCGGAAAAGCATGTGTCGGCCGGGTGGTGTTACAGCACAGTCATCAATGAGTGGACACAAAAGCAGCTGGGGGGAGTGAGACGCAGTACCAGAGGGACGCACACACACACATACACAATAGATGGCCTACTTCACCGGGCGCCAAGACGGATCCCTGCGGCGTCCCACCTCTACACCAAATCAGAACCAGCCTGAATTGCATGTTCCTGGTTCCTCGCCGAGAGGAAGAGGCCCGTTGTCT
>NC_140168.1:183858049-183926707 GCF_963971535.1 Notolepis coatsorum | reverse complement strand
AGAGAGGGAGAGAGAGCATGAGAGAGGAGGGAGAGGAGAGCATAAGAGTAAGAGAGAGGGAGAGAGAGCATGAGAGCGAGAGAGGGAGAGAGAGCATAATAGCGACGAGAGCACTAAAAGCGAGAGGGAGAGAGAGCATAAGAGGAGAGAGAGAGCATAAGAGCGAGAGGGGGAGAGAGAGAGAGCATAAGAGAGAGTAGAGGGAGAGAGCTAACAAGAGGCAGAGAGAGCATAAGAGCAAGAGAGGGAGAGAGAGCATAAGAACCAAGAGAGGGAGAGAGAGCATAAGAGAGGGAGGAGCTAGAGCATTAGGGTGAGAGACGAGGGAGAGCAGAGCATAAGAGAGGGAGGGAGGGAGAGAGAGAGCATAAGAGAGCATAAGAGAGGGAGAGAGAGCATAAGAGAGGGAGAGAGAGCATAAAAGCTGAGAGAGGGAGAGAGAGAGCATAAGAGCAAGAGAGGGAGAGAGCATAAGAGAGAGAGAGGTAGAAAGAGCATAAGAGAGGAGAGAGCATACAAGTGAGAGAGGGAGAGAGAGCATAATAGAGGAGAGAGAGCATAAAAGTGAGAGAGGGAGAGAGAGCATGAGGAGAGCATACGAGCGAGAGAGGGAGAGAGAGCATAAGAGAGGGAGAGGTAGCATAAGGGAGAGAGAGAGCATAAGAGCGAGAGAGGGAGAGAGAGCATAAGGGAGAGAGAGAGAGAGCATAAGAGCGAGAGAGAGAGAGAGAGAGGGAGAGAGTTTGAATTGACAGAGAGAGAGAGAGCATAAAGAGAGAAAGGGAGATAGATGGTGCATAAGAGGGAGGAGAGAGAGACGAAAGAGAGAGCATAAGAGAGGGAGGGAGAGAGAGCAAGAGCATAGAGGAGAGAGAGAGAGAGAGAGAGGGAAAGAGAGAGAGCATAAGAACAAGAGAGGGAGAGAGAGGATAAGAGGGAGAGAGAGAGAGCATAAGAGAGGGAGGGAGGGAGAGAGTGAGCATAAGAGAGAGAGAGGGAGAGAGAGCCACATAAGAGAGGGAGAGAGAGCATAAGAGCAAGAGGGAGAGAGAGAGCATAAGAGGGAGATAGAGGGAGAGAGCATAAGAGCGAGAGAGGGAGAGAGAGAGAGAGCATGAGGGAGAGAGAGATCATACGAGAGGGAGAGAGAGCATAAGAGCGAGAGAGAGCATAAGAGTGAGAGAGGGAGAGAGAGAGCATAAGGGAGAGAGGGAGAGAGTATAAGAGAGGGAGATAGAGAGAGAGCATAAGGGAGAGAGAGAGAGCATAAGAGAGGGGAGAGAGAGAGAGAGAGCATGAGGGAGAGAGAGAGCATACGAGAGGGAGAGAGAGCATAAGAGCAAGAGGGAGAGAGAGCATAAGAGTGATGAGAGGGAGAGAGAGAGCATAAGAGCGAGAGAGAGAGCAAAGAGTGAGAGTGGGAGAGAGTATAAGAGAGGGAGATAGAGAGAGAGCATAAGGGAGAGAGAGAGAGAGCATAAGAGAGGAGGGAGAAGAGAGCATAAGAGTGAGAGAGGGAGAGAGTATAAGAGAGAGGAGAGAGAGAGAGAGAGCATAAGGGGAGAGAGATGAGAGCATAAGAGAGAGGGAGACGAGAGCATAAGAGAGGGAGAGAGAGAGAGAGGTAGAAGCTGGGCAAAGAGGAAGAAATAAGATACACAATATGTGTGTACGTGTGTGTGATACTCTCAACGTGCCACGGTTCTTAAAACGCAGCAGAGTCAGAAGGGAACATTTGACACCAGGTTCCTCTGCTTCGGCTTTCTATTCATTCCGTGCACGTGTGTGCGCCCGTTTACATAAACAAATATTTTAAAACAAATATTAAAAAGAGACTTAAAGAAGTAATTCGGCGAGACTGAAGTCGGGCGGCATCTTTGCGAACGTTTTACGATGAACGTCTCTGGAGAGAAGGATTCCCGGGGGATCGCAATGTTCCGTCTTTTACTACCCCCCCCCCCCCCCCCCCCACCTACAAATTGAACGATAAGGGAACTCCATCTGGACATGCCGTCCACATAAAGCCAATGTTTATTCACCCGCGCTTTTGGGTTTTTTGTTGTGTTTGAGCGCGGCCAACGTCTCCCTTCTCGTCTGACATGTGTTCAGTTTGAGGTGGGCGTGCGTGAGCTACTGCTTTGCTGACAGTGGGTCTCTCTCCCTCTCCCTCTCTCTCCTCTCCGACCGGGGTGTGTCATTCGCAGGAAAAGCATGTGTCGGCCGGGTGGTGTTACAGCACAGTCATCAATGAGTGGACACAAAAGCAGCTGGGGGGGAGTGAGACGCAGTACCAGAGGGACGCACACACACACATACACAATAGATGGCCTACTTCACCGGGCGCCAAGACGGATCCCTGCGGCGTCCACCTCTACACCAAATCAGAACCAGCCTGAATTGCATGTTCCTGGTTCCTCGCCGAGAGGAAGAGGCCCGTTGTCTTTGCCACCGATACCGCACAAGAGTGGAAACCGCAGAGTCGCCGCGCGTGCATTGTATAAACGCCGGGCTGTATTAAAATATGGCTGTTTTGACATCGTTCAGATCCTCCTAACCTGCCCCACAACGCAAAGCGTCTAAACATCCTCTATCGCCGCTAGCAAGCGTCTGCGTTAAAGTATTGATTATCACCTCAAAAGCCCTGTTGTTTTTTGAAAATATATTTTTGAGGTGATGAAATCACTGCACCCAGGCAGCAGTGGTTCGAAAAGAAATAATTCCGAGTATATATCTGCTTAGAAAACAAAAATGTCAATTATTTTATTTATTTATTTTCACGTGGTAAATACACAGGTCACAACATTTGTATTTGGAGTGTATTTCGTGACTGTTGGAACTAGGCTACACTGGCACACCTACTTCCAGTGAATGATGCTAAGCTAACAGTTGCGGCTGTTCCCTAAGCCTAATGCATGCACAGAGAAGAAAAGGGTATGTATCTGCTTGTCTAACTCCAGGGTAGACGGGCAAATAAGCTAATTTCCCCAAAAGTTGGCGTGTTCCTTAACATTTGCTACCTGACCAATACGAGCGGTTAAGTCTACCAAATGTTAAGAGATGATGCTAGCTAATCAAAGATGGTCTGCATTTGGTACAGCTAGCTAACAACAATGTGGGGGGGGGGGGTAGATGAGGAGGATTAGGAGGACTGAATGACATCAAACATGGGGGCAGCCATATTTAATATAGTCCCACATTGAACCCGTCTTTAATGCTGAAGGTGAATCTGCACAAATCAGCGTGAACGTTATAATTTGGACGTGGTCAGATATATTACTCCAATTGAAACAACAGTTGCGATTGGAGGATCAAGAAAAGAGGACGGGTTTGAGGTAGGTCAGTTGAAAACCTAGAGCATCCTGCTCTCTTAACTCATTGACTGCCACGCTGTTTTTCCCATCTTTACTCCCTGGCGCAGCGTTATTGACCATTTCACAATGTTTGTGGACCGCATCGTATATTCTATATTGTAGCTATGGAGACAATAGTATGGCTCATTGACAGGCACTATTTATAGTCCAACACTGACAAACCAGTTAATTTCTACATACTTTTGTGCGCTATTCCACGCTAAACATCGCCCCTTTTCAAAATAATACAGTATTTTTTTCTAGATGACGTGTTATATGCATATGCGCAAATCGTTCGGGTTGCTCGCCTGAAACCTATATTATTTCCAAATTAAAGGTATATACCATATAAATGTGTCTTCACAAAGTAATCAAGGGGGGGGGGGTGGGGGGGGGGGGGGGCTTTTTACGAAGCTGCCTTCGTTACCAAAAGCATTTTTTAGGTTCGGTAAAATAGGACACTGATCAATACAAAAGCATGTTTTAGGGTCGGTAAAATAGACCTTACCTTTGTAGGAAGATACTCCAAAATGAATAATCCCAGTAGTTCCATCGCGATCGTCATTACCGGTGTGCATTGGGCCTGGCTAGAATATGGAAAACAATAGGTTTCAGGCGAGCAAATCCGCGAAGATGGCTGTAGTGTGTACGGCTTCACTTTGAGGGGGGGGGGATTCCTGCAGCCAGAGGCACAGAGAGACACCTTAGAGACCCAGTTCAAAAGGTAGGCGATACTGCCACCTGTCGAGATTCGATCGTCATTGACATTTTAACGTAGGCATTGTGTGCCAGGGAGACACAGGCAGGTACGCGTGAGTGTTTAGAATGGGAAAATCGAAAAAGGATCTAAAAACTCGGATTTGAAACACGAGAATTCTCGTGTTTGGCGCAGAAAGAGTTAATTAATCTTTGTTCCACGTGTCACTGAACAAAGACGGCGACAGAACTGACGCTTTTTGGGAGAGTTGGTGAATGAGAACAGGTCCACGGTTATGCTGGGTTCACCCACACAGGCAGCTGCTCTTCTGAGTCCAAGTCTTTACAAGTGTCCCGTCAGGCATTTATGGCCTCGACTGTTGTCTCGACAGTTTATTAGAGACTCACAGGGCGCGCAGACTACGGGGCTGCAGAGCTAACAAATGGGACCTACGGAGCCCCTTCAGAGGCAGGGGCCTCTAGCGTCTGAGGCAGGGGCCCTGTAGCGTCAGAGGCAGGGCCCTGTAGCGTCAGAGGCAGGGTCCTGTAGCGTCAGAGGCAGGGGCCTGTAGCGTCAGAGGCAGGGGCCCTGTAGCGTCAGAGGCAGGGGCCTGTAGCGTCAGAGGCAGGGCCCTGTAGCGTCAGAGGCAGGGTCCTGTAGCGTCAGAGGCCTGTAGCGTCAGAGGCAGGGTCCTGTAGCGTCAGAGGCAGGGTCCTGTAGCGTCAGAGGCAGAGGCCTGTAGCGTCAGAGGCAGGGTCCTGTAGCGTCAGAGGCAGGGGCCTGTAGCTCAGAGGCCTGTAGCGTCAGAGGCAGGGTCCTGTAGCGTCAGAGGCAGGGTCCTGTAGCGTCAGAGGCAGGGGCCTGTAGCTCCAGAGGCAGAGGCCTGTAACTCCAGAGGCAGGGTCCTGTAGCGTCAGAGGCAGGGTCCTGTAGCGTCAGAGGCAGGGGCCTGTAGCTCCAGAGGCAGAGGCCTGTAACTCCAGAGGCAGGGGCCTGTAGCGTCAGAGGCAGGGTCCTGTAGCGTCAGAGGCAGGGTCCTGTAGCGTCAGAGGCAGGGCCCTGTAGCGTCAGAGGCAGGGTCCTGTAGCGTCAGAGGCAGGGTCCTGTAGCGTCAGAGGCAGGGGCCTGTAGCGTCAGAGGCAGGGGCCTGTAGCGTCAGAGGCAGGGGCCTGTAGCGTCAGAGGCAGGGGCCCTGTAGCGTTAGAGGCAGAGGCCTGTAGCTCCAGAGGCAGGGTCCTGTAGCGTCAGAGGCAGGGCCTGTAGCGTCAGAGGCAGGGGCCCTGTAGCTCCAGAGGCAGAGGCCTGTAGCTCCAGAGGCAGGGGGCCTGTAGCGTCAGAGGCAGGGGCCCTGTAGCTCCAGAGGCAGAGGCCTGTAGCTCCAGAGGCAGGGGCCTCTAGCGTCAGGCAGGGGCCCTGTAGCGTCAGAGGCAGGGGCCTGTAGCGTCAGAGGCAGGGGCCTGTAGCGTCAGAGGCAGGGTCCTGTAGCGTCAGAGGCAGGGTCCTGTAGCGTCAGAGGTAGGGGCCTGTAGCTCCAGAGCAGGGCCCTGTAGCGTCAGAGGCAGGGGCCTGTAGCGTCAGAGGCAGGGTCCTGTAGCGTCAGAGGTAGGGGCCTGTAGCTCCAGAGGCAGGGGCCTGTAGCGTCAGAGCAGGGGGCCTGTAGCTCCAGAGGCAGGGGCCTGTAGCTCCAGAGGCAGAGGCCTGTAGCGTCAGAGGCAGGGGGCCTGTAGCTCCAGAGGCAGGGCCTGTAGCGTCAGGCAGGGGCCCTGTAGCGTCAGAGGCAGGGCCCTGTAGCTCCAGAAGCCAGGGGCCCTGTAGCGTCAGAGAAGGGCAGGGGCCTGTAGCTCCAGAGGCAGGGGCCCTGTAGCGTCAGAGGCAGGGGGCCTGTAGCGTCAGAGGCAGGGGCCCTGTAGCGTCAGAGGCAGGGTCCTGTAGCGTCAGAGGCAGGGTCCTGTAGCGCCAGAGGCAGGGGCCCTGTAGCGTCAGAGGCAGGGGCCTCTAGCGTCAGAGGCCTGTAGCGTCAGAGGCAGGGGCCCTGTAGCGTCAGAGGCAGGGGCCTCTAGCGTCAGAGGCAGGGTCCTGTAGCGTCAGAGGCAGGGTCCTGTAGCGCCAGAGGCAGGGGCCCTGTAGCGTCAGAGGCAGAGGCCTGTAGCGTCAGAGGCAGTGGCCATGTAGCTCCAAGGCAGGGTCCTGTAGCGTCAGAGGCCCTGTAGCATCAGAGGCAGGGGCCCTGTAGCATCAGAGGCAGGGGCCTGTAGCTCCAGAGGCAGGGTCCTGTAGCGTCAGGGGCCCTGTAGCTCAGAGGTAGGGGCCTGTAGCTCCAGAGGCAGAGGCCTGTAGCGTCAGAGGCAGAGGCCCTGTAGCTCCAGAGGCAGGGGCCTGTAGCGTCAGGCAGGGGCCCTGTAGCTCCAGAGGCAGGGGCCTGTAGCGTCAGGCAGAGGCCCTGTAGCGTCAGAGGCAGGGCCTGTAGCGTCAGAGGCAGGGGCCTGTAGCTCCAGAGGCAGGGGCCTGTAGTGTCAGAGGCAGGGGCCTGTAGCGTCAGCAGGGGCCCTGTAGCGTCAGAGGTAGGGGCCTGTAGCGTCAGAGGCAGGGCCCTGTAGCTCCAGATGGTAGGGGCCAGTAGCATCAGAAGCAGGGGCCCTGTAGCTCCAGAAGCAGGGGCCCTGTAGCGTCAGAGGCAGGGGCCCTGTAGCGTTCAGAGGCAGGGGCCCTGTAGCATCAGAGGCAGGGGCCCTGTAGCATCAGAGGCAGGGGCCCCTGTAGCATCAGAGGCAGGGGCCCTGTAGCGTCAGAGGCAGGGTCCTGTAGCGTCAGAGGCCCTGTAGCTCCAGAGGCAGGGTCCTGTAGCGTCAGAGGCCCTGTAGCTCCAGAGGCAGGGGCCTGTAGCTTCAGAGGCAGGGGCCTGTAGCTTCAGCGACCCTGTAGCATCAGAGGCAGGGGCCCTGTAGCATCAGAGGCAGGGGCCCTGTAGCATCAGAGGCAGGGGCCCTGTAGCATCAGAGGCAGGGGCCCTGTAGCATCAGAGGCAGGGGCCCTGTAGCATCAGAGGCAGGGGCCCTGTAGCATCAGAGGCAGGGTCCTGTAGCGTCAGAGGCAGGGGCCCTGTAGCATCAGAGGCAGGGCCCTGTAGCATCAGAGGCAGGGGCCCTGTAGCGTCAGAGGTAGGGCTGGGCGATATGACGATATTATATAAATATCGGGTACAGTTCATTAACGATACACTTTTTAAACATATCGTGGATATCGTGATGTTTTGCCCAAGAGGCTTGTGTCGCGTCAATCTGGTCCACACGTTGACACTTTTGAACAGCGCCGCCCCACACACACACTACTACTGCATCAAAAGTTACTACTTATGATAACAAAGGCATTCGTTTTGTGGCATTAACGTTATATAGTTACACTTTCAATAACATCAGCGTATTTACATAGCAACGACCGAGGTCGACCTAGATATAGCAAGCATTAGTCGTTCATATCTCAGCCCGTGCTGACTCAGTTGTGCCCATTCTGCGGTCTGTTAATAAAGTTTTCAATCAGACAGATGTATGGAAAGGCTTTTATTATAACATCCGTTGCAGTAAAATCATTATGCCTCCAGTCGTTTAGTCCTTCTGCGGAGCTAAAAGCTAAACGTCGCCCGCGGCGAGCTACCGCTGCCATTGTTATTGTCATTGAGCTCTCCAATGGCGGAAGTAAAAAATGAATACGCGCTTGCCGATTGGTGCTAAGAACAGCAGGGCGGGTGCAAGCGATGTGACGTAATTGGCAGACGCGACTGTCAATCAAAATGATTCTGTTTGCCGACTGAATGAATGAGAACGTTATTAACAGATTGCAGCATGGGTACAATACAGTACAGCTCAATACAACAACAGTCAACAGCGGACTGGAGGATGCAGACCAGAGAAAGACTTTCGTCTTGTTTACATCAGGGTCCCCCATTTTCAATTCATCATATTTCATATCTAAATCATATAATATCTCATTGCTAAATATATGCAATATATAATCCAATAATCCAATAATCTAAATCTAATATATAATATAAAAATGCTAAATGCATGGGTATTTTATTTTGTCTTTAATGTTAGCTTGCAAACTCAAATACTGTCTTGGTAAGCCTCATAATGAATTTTGGGGAAAAAAAGAAAAACATCGTGATGCGTATCGTGTATCGCCGAAAGGTCAGAAAATATCGTGATATCATATTTAGGCCATATCGCCCAGCCCTAGTCAGAGGCCCTGTAGCGTCAGAGGCAGGGGCCTGTAGCTTCAGCGGCCTGTAGCTTCAGCGGCCCGTAGCTTCAGAGGCAGGGGCCCGTAGCGTCAGAGGCAGGGGCCTGTAGCTTCAGCGGCCTGTAGCTTCAGCGGCCCGTAGCTTCAGAGGCAGGGGCCCGTAGCGTCAGAGGCAGGGGCCTGTAGCTTCAGCGGCCTGTAGCTTCAGCGGCCCGTAGCTTCAGAGGCAGGGGCCTGTAGCGTCAGAGGCAGGGGCCTGTAGCTTCAGGGGCCCGTAGCGTCAGAGGCAGGGCCCTGTAGCTCCAGCGTCAGAGGCCATGTAGCTTCTTCACTATGCTACTGGTGGCATCTTTACACACTTTACCAGTTGTTACCAGCAGCTGCCAGGGTTTGTCCAATGCGATTTAAAGATAAATAGATAAATAAATCAGAAGAGAACTATAAGAGAATCAAAGAGTTCTAATACTGTAGTGGCATCCAAGGCTCTTACCTATTTGTACCCGTTTTACTTGTGTACCAAGTACAGTATATGTGAACTAAAAACTGAAACTCTAAATGTCATAACAACTATAATAGACTTGGCCTGAGGGCAAAGGGGCAGCGGCTCAAACCCACAGAGTTCCTCCCGCTCCGAGTCTAGTGGACACAGGGGCCTTGGTCTTCCAAGCGGGGCCATCGCGTGCCCATCTTAACCACCTCAACGGGTATAAGTAATCCTCTGCTTAGGCCACAGCTCAGGAGGAGGACAAACAAGGAACGGGGAGGATGAGAGGGGGGAGGCTAGAGCAAAAAACCCACACGGAGGCCCACAAAGTCTGATCCGAAAACTTCCAGAAAAGGACACACTCCTCGCACCCGCGCGTCCCTGGAATGCTTAGATAAAAGAGACGTGCGATGGGCTCAGCCGGGCTGGAGGAGCGAAGCGAGGGAATAACGGAGGAGAGGGTGAGAGCACTCGTTTAATTAGCACAATCGCCCTCCGACATGCTCTTCTGGGTAGGTTAACGCTGATTACTGTATGTCTGGGGGGGGGGGGGGGGCAGGAGACAGAGGAGGATAAAAAAAAGGAATGAAAATATTAGGGCTGTCCCCGACTAAGGATTTGGATAGTCGACTTTGATTGGCCGAAATTAGCCGATAGTCGACTATTAGTTGACTATGAAAAAAGAAAATTTAAAAGTATAATTATTTTATTTATTTATTATTAGTTTTTTATCATTCCATTTTGGCTGTGGGGGTGCTTAATGTCTGAAGGAGTCGACTGAAGGCTTCTTGTCCTCTGCAAAAGCATGCAATTGGTCCACTAATAATAATAATAATAATAATAATAATTAGGGATGTCCGATATTATCGGCAGTAAAATGTGATATCGGAAAATATCGGTATCGGTAAAAAAAATAAAAATAAAAATAACAATTTTTTTTTTTTTACATTTATTTAACCTTTATTTACCCAGGCAAGCAAGTAAGAACCAATTCTTATTTTATTTATTGTCAAAAGTATGCATGTTGGTTTAATTCAACAACAAGAGATATGTAATGTTAATTTTTACTTTTTTAATTATCATATTTTGCACAGATAATGCTTACATTTAGAAAGCCTTTTGAATACATCCAGTGAAATTATTAGTTACCTGAAATTATTCCGTTTTTTTGGGGGGAAACCCTGCATATATCGGTATCGGTTGATATCGGTATCGGTATCGAAATTAAGAGTTGGACAATATCGGAATATCGGTATCGGTAAAAAAGCCAATATCGAGCATCCCTAATAATAATGGATTCAATTTGTACCGCGCTCTACATTCGTGAGAATCTCAAAGTGCTACAGGAGATAAAGACAAAAGTTAAATGAATAAAACAATTTAAAATGAATAAAAACAATTAAAAAGACTAACAACCAGTGAAATGGAAGAACCTAAGAGTAAAATAAAATAAAAATAATAGTAAAATGAATAGAAGTAAAAATAAAAGTAAAAGAAAATTCAGGCAAAAGCCTTGATGGATACATCTGGATATTTGTCTAGTCTAGTGTGTTCATTAGATGGGTGAAATTAGGGCTGGGCGATATGGAAAAAAATCATATCGCGATAACGATATGATAATTTTATTTTATTTCTCGATATCGATAATTATCGAATTGTTATAAGTATCAAAAAAAAGAAAAAACAACAGATGTATGTTTATTTTGCAGCAATTCTTTGTCGTTGCCGCCATCTTTAGTGTTACATCCCCTCACACTCCAGTTCTCAGGCTGCAGCTGGTTTAAAAGCTAAAGTAAACCGGCTTCTCTGCTGGCTGTGGCTCCAGAGGAGTTGAACAGTTCTGGCTCTGTTCGTTTATTTTCGATCTTTTGGCGCTTTTTTGGTGCACTGTGACTCGTGACTGGAGTCTAATTCTGCTAGCACACATAGCCTACTGTGTACAGACGGTTTCAAAATGTATTTTAAATTAGAAAGCAAACAAAATAAATGGACAAGAGAAAAATAAATCTCAATTTGGTCAGTATTGTCATTTGGACAAGCAAAGCCATTACTTTAAGTTGCAGGCAAGAAAGACAAGTCTGTCCACTGCCCTGTTGCAGGTCATAAAAAAAAAAAAAAACGATTTTTCGATTTTTTTTTTTTTCGATATTCGATATCGATTATTAAAATATATCGCGATATTTATCGTTATCGTTATATCGCCCAGCCCTAGGTGAAATCCTCTTTCAGTGCCTCTGTGCCTGTTTTCTTAGGCAGTTAGCCTCTGGTATGAGTGCCATTAGCGTTAGCCACGCTTCTAGGCCTCTTTTCTTTTGGAAAGAATGATTAAAAAAAATAATATATAATAATAATGATATTTTTTTATAATTTTTTTGCATTCGACTAAGAGGTTGGCAGTCGACTACGGCTCCTTTCGATCGATTAGTCGACTATTCGACTAATAGGGGTCAGCCCTAGAAAATATACAGGAAGAGGCTAAGCTACCTTCATAAAAACAGCAGCCATGGGAATTGACCGTAATATCGACCGTGCAAATTCTATCTATGGAGACCGGTGCGCATTCACGGGACGAACAGGTTCCCCCGGTGGATGAGCCGGTGAACCTTTGAACGGCAAGCGAGTACTAACCGTCCCACTCCCTCTCGGTCGTGACGCGGAACGGCGGTGGAGGATGCGCCACCGGATACGCAGAGAGGAACTGGGATTAAGTGTTTCTTCGTGATGCGGCTGGGTGGCGTAGCGGAGATTGCGCTCGTCACCAATGCAAGAGACTCCGGTCTCGAATCCCGGTGTCAGCATTGCCTGCGGCTTGGGCCAGTCGTCATACTATCTCAATTGGCAGAGGTAGCGGGTGGAAAGTCGATGGGTGGGGATTGGACGTTGTGGACAGCGACTCCTACAGGTTGGTTGGGTGACGCCTGCACAGCAGAGACAGGAAGTATCGGGGGCAGCGTGAGCCTCCCACGCGTTACTCCTCGCCACTGAGAGTCCGCGCTGTCTGGTGAAAAGATGCGACAGGCTGCCTCCTCGTGTACCGGAGGGGACACGTGATGCAAGGCTTCTATCCTCACTACAGCCGACCAGTGGGAGGCATAGTCTAGCAACATTCAAGACAGGGGAGGGGAGAATTGGCAATACGAAATTGGGATGGGAGAAAAATTGAAAAAATAAGGAGAAAAAGTGGATTAAAAAAAAGTGTTTCTTCGTGTGCACCGAGGCCTCGGGGAAGAGCAGGGTTAGGAGTTTCCCACCTAATGGTTTTCAACCGGAGCCCCATCCCCTCTCTCGCGGAAAATGGTTTATCCCAAGGCCTTACCCGGGATCCCACAAGAGAACAGATTGCACGCGGCTCCCGCAGCTAGCCCATATGCCACCTCTATAAATCAGTGGGGGGAAGGGAAACTTTTATTTGCCAAGTACATTTGACATATACCAGGAATGTGTCCTCCGTATTTAACCCATCCTAACTATTTAGGAGCCGTGGGCGGTCACAGCTCCCGGCGCCCGGGGACCAACTCTAATGCCAGTGGCTTGGTCAAGGGCAACGGCGTGAGTGTACAGAGCATTGCATGTCTTTTTTACGGTATGGGGGGGGGGAAACCGGATTACCTTGTAAACCCGTGGCTGGTAGCCTGTATGTGCAGTGAATAAATCAATCGTACACACGCTCGAGATTCGTTATTTCTTTAGTCTTAGACCCTGCTTTGCACAATCCAGAGCTCGGAGTAGCCTGAGAAGGGAAAGATGCTGCTGCTGCTTGCGTGGAGGAGGAACGTGGTGAGCAGCCAGTTCAAACTGTTTGGAATGACCCCCCCCCCCCCCACTGTCATTCACTGGTACCGTTGAACCTACAGGGTTTGCCAAGACAAACGCGTCGCTGTGTGCTCGGCTGGGAGTGCAATCGAATGGAACGGAAGATCGTCTTCGACAATCTGTTTGCTTTAAAAATCAGAGCAGACTTAGATTTTTGGTTTTATTTGGTAGTCTAGCACAGAGAAATTTTTAGAGCATATTTCATATGACGTTTTCAGACTATGTGACGTTTGTTGCCGCGCCATAACGAACGGCATTCTGTGGAAAAGCAAAAGCCATTCACTGAGATCCATTATAATCATTTTGTACTAACTCATTTGCTTTGCTAATCAAGAGACTGGAATGAACGTCACTTAAGGACAAGACCCTCGTGGCCACAAGGTAAATACTAAATTTGCTTCGTCTCTTAATTGTTTCAATTCAGCTCTAATTGCCGTGCGGTTATAATGACGTTATTGACTCATTTATTAAGCCACTTAAGTGGCTCTTTCAGGATTAGCATGAATAATCTTTGGACAAACTCAGCACACACCTTCGAAGTGCTGCCGCTCCAATCCGTGGCTAGCAACAGCTTGATTGGGGCTGGGAATAGTGCTTCTGGTGTAGCCAATGTTGGAGGAATACAGTGTTGTAGTCAAGTCACTAAAACGAGTGTGTCCGAGTCGAGTCTTGAGTCCCCAGTGTTCAAGTCCGAGTCACCAAAGAAGAGCCAGAGTCGAGTCCTAGTCAAGTCTTCAAGGTTGAGTCCACTCCACTCTGGCAGTCAAAGAGCTGACATACAAATAAAAAAGGTCTACATTAAACATAAATGACAGCAGTCACCATTTCAAAAGGAGTTTATTTACTTTGTGACACAATAGCCAAACAAATGCAGTAGCCATCAATATCTTATGCCAGATTATTAGGGCCTATTACAAAAAAGAAAACTGTATTTATCAATTGACAAGTCCGAGTCTGCACCTTCTGAGTCTGAATGCAGTCAATGCTCGAGTGTCGAGTCCAAGTCCAAGTTATCAGTGCTCAAGTCGAGTCACGAGTCCTGAAAATCAGTCAACCCTTGAGTACTACAACACTGGAGGAATATGATCAAAAACAAGTTGTGCACCTTCCACAAAGCTCAATCCCGGTCACCCAACCAAAAGGTGCTTTTTGCCGTCCACCAAGGCCGGGTCAACAGTACCTGTGACGTGACCACACGCCCTCTATAGGCATTGTGTCTTTTCGATTGCTCTTTTTAATCTCACTGAGAAAGGAGTTTTATAACTTCCGACAGGAGACCTTTGGGATTCGTCTCTCATCGTGATCACTCAGTGGGGAACTTCCTGTAGACACGTTACGACTTCGCATTTGACAGGATCCGCTCTCCTTTGTCGATATATACGTTCCTCTGCGTGGACGTGTGGTTATAAATGTCCCGCTTTGGGAGCGCGACAACCTAGGAGCCACAGGAAGTTATCGAAATGAAAAACGGTTTGTCTCATCGCAAAAGCACGTTTTTTTTTCTCCACACGCAGTGAGAACTACACGTTCAGCGTGATGCTCGTGCCAAGGACAAAAGTGAAACAGATGTCTTCATCTCGAGAGATAAAATGTCAAGAGTGGCGAGTGACATGACATACCGCCTATTAGCTTCAAGATAGTACTCCTAAAGGTTATCATCACTCCCCCCCCCCCCCCCCCCCCCCCGACATAACTTACCAAATGAGAGGGAAGTATACCGACTTGTTGTGGCCCATACAGATGAGGCGCCGATGGAAAGCCTATACCCTCAACATACATTTGACCCTTTCACCTTCTGAAGTCCAGTTGGGAGAAAGCAAAATAAAAGGTCATTCTTTTGCCTGTTGCCAGGTCCTTGGGTGTGTAATTGGAACTGGGCTCGTTTTGGACCCAGATCACAGGGAAAGGCTAAGTGGATCCTGAGAACGCACCTGTTGGTCCGGATACACACTACCGTTAGCGGTGCTAAAATGGATTAGCAACTAGGAGCACTTTATCCACAATGCCCGGCGAGCGGCACAGTGACACGTGACCTATCGGCTGCCTCACAGGACGGCTGTGTTCTCTCGCTTCCTTTCATCACAAAAGAGGCTTGTGAGGATGTATTTTGAACTAAAAACTAATTTAAGTCTCTACAGAAGAAGAATTTTTGCAATAACAATACAAAGTTGGGTCATGCACATTCTGTGGGTCCTAGGAACTCTCACAAATACTGGACCTAGTTGTTTTCTTTGGTGAAAAAGCTTAAAGGATAATATAGCATAAGACAGTTACTGTTGACTCATTGTTAACATCAGATTACACCAAATGTAAAATGTGACCTTTACGTACCTCCCTCCTTAGTTCTCATCGGTTGCATTTAGAGAAGTCAAAACAACTTGCACACATGTCATACTTCTTGTTTCACAGGTCTAATTCATCATTACAAAAAAGATAATAAAACAGGAACAGGATGAATATACCAAATGTGCTGTTATAACACTTACATTAGTCTTTTAAAGTGGGGAAATAAACCAGAGACAAGAAGTACTGTATGTTTAGGTGCAATGTGTTGGCCATCCAGTGTTATACCGCTGTTATCCTTTGCCATTATCAAAGAGTCCATATCATTTTTGTAGTTTATTTACAAACATCTGCATGTTATCATGATTAAAAAGCACCTAGTTACAGCTGTGCAGGCTGTCATTCAGCAGCAGCCTCCAACAGGCCGTTTTAGCTCCTGTCTCTTTAAATGAAAATAAGCCGTTTCTCCCACGTGCTTACGAAACCAAGCCGCATTTCTCGGAGAAGCTCTCTGATTGGCCACTGACGCGTTTGCCCAATCCGTGACGAGCTGTGTCTTTGCCCATTTCCACGCCAAACAGCCTGCAAACTACCTGGCGTTCTATCGCCATGCTCTAAGACAAACTCTAACCTTAACCAACTTCGAAAGAGTGCCTAAGCTTAACCGTCGAAAGAACTTGCCGTCACGCTCTAAGACAAACTCTAACCTTAACCAACTTCGAAGAGTGCCTAAGCTTAACCAGTGTAGAAACAGGCGTCGGCCAATCAGAGAGCGTCTCCGAGAAATGCGGCTTGGTTTCGTAATCAAGCGTTTCTCCCCTATGCTGCAGCACATCCTGGTTCACAAAATTCAGATCAAACTGTAAAACTAGCCATTGCAGATCAGATCCAGCCATTGTATATCTTATTTCATGCCTGAAGAAACATATTTTAGTAAACCATTTAGGTGGAAAAAGAACAAGAAATGAGTTTATGAACAGGCCGCCATCTTGACAAACAGAGATGTTATTTCTTTATAAAAAAAAATGTACAAACGGAGAAACGCCAGGAGTCAGACCGCAGCACGTTGTTGTTTGTTTTTTTATTGCAAGAGTGAACAAGAATAAACATCAATAGACATATGTGCCAAGAGTAAACTATTGTTAAAAATAGTGACGTAGATATTAAAGGAAGAAAATACTGGACAAAAAATGTGGCATTCTAGTAAGAAAGGCTGGACTAGAAACAAGGCATTCTAGTAAGAAAGACTAGAAACAAGGAATTCTAGTAAAAAAGGCTGGACTAGAAATGAGGCATTCTGGTAAGAAAGGCTAGATTAGAAACAAGGCATTTCAAGCAGATCAGCAAGTTATTCCTGTCGGAATAACTCCCTTTCACTTTGCAAACGTTCTACATGCACCTCCAGCTATATAAAACACACTTAGGCACATGAACAGATTTGACAAGAGGGAATCATCCTCCATCTCCTGCTGGCTTGCTTTCTTACGTTTTGTGCATCTGTGCATGCTCTCCTCTGTGCATGGCCTTCGCTAGTCCGGTGTGTTTGGGAGCATAGTTTGGCCACGTGAACTTGACTTGAGAGCATACCGGAGAAATCTACACCGCAACCCCCCGCCCCGCATGCCCAGACCACCGCTTCAAGTGCCCCCTTGCCAAGGGAAAGTCCCTGAAAGCAGAGGGGACTGCTTCCCGCATCCAATGTCTACCATTAAATCCCTAGTGACGCATACATGGATCCATTTGACTGAATTTGAATGATGATGGTGGTGGTGGTGGGGGTGGGGGGCAATCAGAGACTCAATATTCCCTGACTCAGAATACAGTCACTCGCTGCTCCTGAGAGACTGGGATTGCAGTCTGTGAATATCGATAAAATGTTGATAAAATGTTGAATGTCTTCGTCTTCATTGGACGCATGTGGCTCTGTGCCACAACTGTCATATGTGAGAAGGAAATAATTTATTGTGTAGTAGATTTTGTGAGAAAAATAAAAATAAAAGCGGTTGTTTAACACTTTGAATGCCAGCCACGACATAACACGTGTTAACAGCCCGCCCCCTGAATGCCCAGCATGACAATTCGCGTGACTTTTTTTATTAGCGATCTGAATTCATATTTCATCAACCGAGTCTACCGTTGGGAAACCAGCCTCATCGGGAGCTCAGATGTGAAAAAAGCGCCCCCTATCGTCTCCCAGATGGTAATGCACCCTTTTGGAATGGACTCAATGAAAATGGATGAGAAAAAAAAACTCCGGAATCCACATTTTACTTCTCACGCATGTAACCGGAGATGATCCCAGTCATTGTGGAGCCTCAGAACAGCGTGTAATATGTATTTACAGTATGTAGCGATGGATCAATAAAAGGATAGATTTTTGGAATGGCGATCAGGAATTGGAATAATCTTTTTGGATACCATCTGATCTCAGGTAAGGAATCTATTTTACCAGTCTTAGGATAATCAGACCTGTTTTCACGGAGATATAAGCTTTTCCCCTATGTTTGATATGGCTGTTTGGCTGTGCGAGCGATCAGGAAATATATCAGAGCAGATATCAGATCGCCTATATAGCGTGCATACGTACACATATACCATCGATAATCTAGTGTTTATTTGAAAACTATTCATAAATAGGCAGAAAAAAATTCTATAAAACGGAAATGAACCAATAAAAAAACAATCCGCTTCGACAATGTTGACTGGAAAATGAGTCATTGATAAGCGACGGGCAGATTAGACACATAAAGCCATAATTTAAAACATAGATTAGGCGATATTAACGCTAACATTGAAGTGGATGCTGGGCATTCAAGCACTAAATCGTGCGCCCCCTGCTGGGCACTGAAAGTGTTAAGAAGGCATCTGTACCTCACAGTCGCCTTACAAAGGAATTTTACGATTCGGTTTGTGGTGCTGAGAATACAACCACTTGGAAAAAAGAGAGCTGTCGGTAGACAGACAAGTCGAATCGCTCAAGTGTTAAGTTCTCCGGAATGTCCTCTTGAAATTCAAGAAGCGCATACTGTAGCTTTCAAATGACTCCGGTAACGATCGTTTAAAGAATGTCCAGCTCTCAAATCTCTATCCCACGTGTGAGATCTGCGCACAGGTCTGAAGGGTTTAACGTGGGAGCGGCGCAGCGCACTACAGAAAGTTAGAAAGGTTATCCAACAATACTGCAGGACTTCCGTGAAGGACGTGTCAAGTTCAAGTTTCAAGTTTCTTTAATAGTTGTCATACAGAAGTACAGAATACTTTTATACAAAATGCTTCTTTCTGTTACGCTCCAGAGACTGTGCTAGACAAAAGATAAGTATGAAATAAAATATAGCATGTAAAAATAGAAGTAGAAATAGAAGTAAAAATAGAAGTCACGTACGTAGACAGTGTTCAGTAGGGCTGACCTTCGAAGCTTTTTTTGGCAATCGAAGCTTCGGGGCCGAGCTTCGATTTTAATTCGAAGCTTCGAAAAAAAATTTAAAAAAAAATTAAAAAAAATATTTTTTTTTAATTTTTTTTTTTTAATTTTTTTTTTTTTTTTCTTATGTTGTGGGACTTGTACAGCACTTTCGTAAACGTTGTTGTTTTTAAATGTGCTCTATAAATAAAGTGGGTTGGATTAATTAATTAAGTAGCCCCTTTCGTGACTGACGCATCCAACAAGGTTTCACTCGGCTGTGTGATTTAATTCAAGGTGGATCGCTGTTGTCGTTTGAACAACTTCAGATTTCATGGGAACTACCAATCCCCCAAATCAAGAATGTTTAAGATGAATGAAGTAAGATTTTGATTATTTGAAATATGGCCTGTGTAGACTAAACTATGCACAGAATTATGTCAGTCTACAAGGTCCGAATTCTACATGGTCCGGCAATGTAGACCTTGTAGACTCCACTACAGACCAATTATCAGTGAATGTTCATGCATTTTTAAGAAGGGCAACTTCCACAAAAAAACAAAGAACTCACCAAAACATCTCAGTAGCACCTTATCTAAATGTTATATTTCATATATGGAGATTCATATTTATTTATGTATTGCATGCATTTCTACATTTTATTTCCTATTTTGTTTATTCATCCCAGTATCTTTCTTTCTTATGTGTGGAATTCTACAAGGTGCGCGCACACACACACACACACACACCTACACACACACACACACACACTTACATTTAGTCATTTAGCTGACGCTTTTATCCAAAGCGACTTACAAGTTCTGTACGACAAGACAGCAAGAAGGGTACAACTCTATCAGCTGAGTAACAATGTTCATCAAAGTGTTGCGTGTTACAGTGTAGGTTAGTTTATTAGGACAAGTGCATGACAGTAAGGTTAGTCACGGTTAGATATTTTTTTTTTTTTTTATCATTTCAGATAATGGTTGAAGAAGTGAGTCTTTAGTCGACGGCGAAAGATTGGACGGGATTCGGCTGTCCTAACTGGGATGGGTAGCACACACACACACACACACACACACACACACACACACACACACACACACACACACACACACACACACACACACACACACACACACACACACACACACACACACACACACACACACACACACACACACACACACACACACACACACACACACACACACACACACACACACACACACACACACACACACACACACACACACACACACACACACACACACACACACACACACACACACACACACACACACACACACACACACACACACACACACACACACACACACACACACACACACACACACACACACACACACAAATCGAAGTAAAAAAAAAAAATTGAAAAAAAAAATTTTTGAAAAAAGAAATTAATTTTTTTTTTTTTTTTTTTTTTTTAAACTTCGATTTTTTTTTTAATGTTCGAAGCTTGTGCCATCGAATCGAACGTTCGAAGCTTCGAAGCATTTAAGACAGCCCTAGTGTTCAGTATAGACATATGTACAATGTTCGATGCAGAATAGAAGTAACTGAGTTACCATACAATATACAATATACTATGCAATATACTAATATACAATACTATATAGTGCAAAGCAGAAATGGGATGAGGTACAATTTAGGTACAATTTACAGTAAGGTGTACTGAGGTATGGGTTGTAGTGCAAATCATTTACCAATAAATATAAAGTGTGTTTAGGTGTTCTAAAGTGTTGAGAGTGGGTGCTGTATTGTGTTGTTTGTTTAAAGTGAGTGTGTGCGTGTGGATGTGTGTGTTGTGAGTGCATTTGATGGTTATTGCATAGTGTTATTGTTTGTGGACGCGGTGACGTCCAAAGCCAGGGGGGGCGGGCGGGTTCTCTGGAGGGGCTTGTTCCTGTGTTACAGTGACGAGTATTAGCGCTGCAGAATCCCTCCCTTATAATAGCACCCGGTGGACAACACGGCACGACCCCCAGCAGACATCTCTGTGTGGGGAACAGGCACAGGGAGGGGTGAAGGCGGGGCAGGACCCCCAGCAGACATCTCTGTGTGGGGAACAGGCACAGGGAGGGGTGAAGGCGGGGCAGGACCCCCAGCAGACATCTCTGTGTGGGGAACAGGCACAGGGAGGGGTGAAGGCGGGGCAGGACCCCCAGCAGACATCTCTGTGTGGGGAACAGGCACAGGGAGGGGTGAAGGCGGGGCAGGACCCCCAGCAGACATCTCTGTGTGGGGAACAGGCACAGGGAGGGGTGAAGGCGGGGCAGGACCCCCAGCAGACATCTCTGTGTGGGGAACAGGCACAGGGAGGGGTGAAGGCGGGGCAGGACCCCCAGCAGACATCTCTGTGTGGGGAACAGGCACAGGGAGGGGTGAAGGCGGGGCAGGACCCCCAGCAGACATCTCTGTGTGGGGAACAGGCACAGGGAGGGGTGAAGGCGGGGCAGGACCCCCAGCAGACATCTCTGTGTGGGGAACAGGCACAGGGAGGGGTGAAGGCGGGGCAAGACCCCCAGCAGACATCTCTGTGTGGGGAACAGGCACAGGGAGGGGTGAAGGCGGGGCAGGACATTTACTTTCTGTAGGAAGATTTATGATTTGCCCTCAAGGCGCTCGCCACTAACGCAGGAGTTGCTGGGTTCGAGCCCAGCTCTCGGCGTTGCTACCGGCTTGGCTGGTCGTTCATACTAACACAATTGGCAATATTAGGGGGTGGGAAAGCCGGTGGGTGGGGATTGGACGTTGTGGACAGCGACTCCTACAGGTCGGTTGGGTGACGCCTGTACAGCAGAATCAGGAAGTATCGGGGACAGCGTGAGCCTCCCACACGTTACTCCTCGCCACTGAGAGATCGCGCTGTACAGGTGAAAAGATGCGACAGCTGCCTCCTCGTGTAACGGAGGGGACACGTGATGCAACGCTTGGTCCACTCCTCACTGTAGCCGACCAGTGGGGGGCATAGTCTAGCAACGTTCGAGACAGGGGAGGGGAGTATTGACGAGGCGAAATTGGGATGGGAGAAAAATAGAAAAATTTGAAAAAAAAGTGGATAAAGAAAAAAAAAATCTATCTCGATTACAAGATGGAGGGGGGGTTCCAATTTCAGGGCCGTTTTGTAAACTTTCTGGGGCAATTTCGCCCTGAGCCGCCGTTAATTTAGAATCGATTGCCAAGTGGTTCACACATACAAGGAATTCGATTGGGTCGTTTGGCGAATAGAATTATAAAATAAAATAGGCCAGGGCTGTACAATTGTATGCACGATGTGGTCAAGTATATACACTAATTAGAATAGTGTGTAATGAATGCTTTTGCACCCGTCCCGTCCCCGACACGATTGCAAAAAGAAACTGCAGAGGCGAAGAGTCTGCCAATGTTTGTACGTTAAGATTTTGCACATGGGTTTGCATATATGCACATTAGTACCCCCCCCCCCCCCCCCCCCCCCCCACAGACATGTAAGCGTGTTACGCTCGTTTACTGTACGAGTGTCCTCCAAAGCCTGCCTCCGTCGTCACAAGACAAAAAAACCTGAGCTCCTGAGCCCCCCCCCCTCCGCAACATTGCGGGATCAACACCTCACTGACCGCGGTCGAGGGAGGACAACAATGCCTCCTCCTCCCCCTCCTCGTTGGCCGAGGGGAGCCGGTCCCACTGGCAGGGCACTAACAGTCTCCTCACAGCAGGAAATACTGTCCAGCTGCCGGCGTTGACCTACATCACCCGCCGGGATGCTTTCCGCGCGAGTGAGCAGCAGCCCGCCGCGGCGTGGGCGAGTCGGCTATGAATGAGTTACACAGAGAGAGCGTACGAATCGTGGCGTTGTGACGAATGTATATATGTTGGGGACGACGGTCCGTTTACCCTTCGGGTAATTTAGTGGTGATATATGTTTTTTAGGCGCCGAGTGTTTCAGTGCCGTGGGTTCATGGTGGATACACACAAAACGGATCGAATTTACAGAACGGACTGTTTTAAGTGGGTCTATTCTGCCCTACAAAAGGCAGTAACTTCAGTTGTTGTTGTAAGTAGCCCTCATGTGTATGAATACTATATCTGCACCCCTCTGTGTATGAATACCATATCTGCACCCCTCTAGATGTGTATGAATGCCACTATATCTGAACATCTCTACATGTGTATGAATACCACTATATCTGTACCCCTCTACATGTGTATGTATACCACTATACCTGTACACCTCTACATGTATATATATACCACTATATCTGTACACCTTTACATGTGTATATATACCACTATACCTGTACACCTCTACATGTGTATATTAGGGATGCATGATAATTATCGAGTCGATAATTATTGGGCCGATATCAGCAATTATGATGTCATCCCGATAAACCCGATAAAAGTATTGATAGCTCCGATAATAAAAATAAAAATAAAATAAAATTAGTTTACACTTTTTTTTTTTTTTTTTATTCTTTTTATGTCAACGTTCACACGCACAATATATGCTTACTTATGCTGACTTGATTAAACAACAAAGCAGTCGGGGCAATGGCAAGCCGAAAACGGTCGAAAATGTGGTTATTTGAAGTTTGGATTTTTAATTTTTATAGCTGCGGTAGGTAGATTACATTTTTAGAGACTAAAGTACCGAAAAAAGGTACCGTTGGGTACCGGTATCGATTCAAAGGTACCGGTACCATATCGGTTCAAATGTGAAGGGTACCCATCCCTACTGACAAAGCACAATACCTGTTGGTTTTTAGTTCACTCATTGTTCAGGGAAACACATTGTTAATGACATTGACGGATTGTGAATTTTGTGATTGACTCAAATTATATTTATTTGGACAAATAAATATAGTCACTTTATTTGAAGAGTCAAAACTGTTCTCTTGGCTTTGTTTTGTTCATAGTAGTAACGCTCATGTCATGATAAATCTGGTTAGGTCAAAACTACAGGAATATACATAAAAAAGAAAAACATTTACAATACAATAAATATATATATATATCGGTTATCGGTATCGACTTTGAGGAGCAGAAAGTTATCGGTATCGATATCGGGGTCAAAAAAATCATTATCGTGCACCCCTAGTGTATATATACCACTATATCTGTACACCTTTACATGTGTATATATACCACTATATCTGTACACCTTTACATGTGTATGTAATATACCACTATATCTGTACGGTACTGTACCCCTCTAGATGTGTATACCACTATTTCTGCACCACTCTACTATTATTATTATTATTATTATTATTATTATTATTATATCACTGTATAAGTGCTGCTGTGGTAACTAAGTTACTATTTGCCTCAGTATTGCCCTCCACTCCCCAAGGGAGTCTTGGCGGGTAGAGTTGACATAACCGGTCATGGAAACGGAGGCTTCCTGACCCGTGGCAAAAAGGTATACGGTACTTTCAGACCTGGCCCTCGAAAACCGCTGCCCCATATGTCGCGGTTGACAATCATTTACCATAGCCTACATGCCAAGGAATTAGGTCAGTGACTATGCCTGAAAGCATGATAGTGACACATGTTCATATGCGACCTGCGCTTCCTGGCGTGGCTGGTGAGTGAGCAGGATCAGGGAGGGAGAACAGGGCATTAGATAAAGCCCACTTATCTCCGCGGTGAGCCTCGCTGAAAGTCCAGTCAGTTGCTGCTGCTGCCGCGGCGGCTGATCCAGGTTATTATGAATAGCGCACCGACCGATATTGGATTTTTAGGGGCGATACAGATATTTGGAAGTAAAAAAATATATATATATATAAAAAAAATGTATATGCAGATATCGATATATCGGCAGAACATAGTTATCAAAGACATGAACTGGAGGTGGGATACTTTACAGTTGAACAAACTTTACTGTGAATATATATGTGTGTGTGTGATGTATGCGTGTATATTAGTATATTACACACAATAAAAAATAGGCTAAAGTAACCTATTTGTACTGCATGCAAGAGAACAGCGTGGTTTGGGCCTAAAGACATCACTTATCCTGGCTGTAAAGAGGAGTAGTGAGAAGTCATGAGTCGCCTTTGAAAATGGCCATGCCCGTGGCATTTTCCTCCCGTCAAATTTAAGATAGCTTAAAATAGCTTAACTTTGGAGCAGTCTACCCCCTTTGCCAGTGAGCTGTGACACGGCGTGGATTCCTCGAGACCTCTAGTTTTATATGACGCCAGTATGACGCCGTGGGTCAGCCTCCGTCCAGGATTCCACGGAGCAAAGCTTCCGATTCCAGGCGCAAAGAGCCACGACGGAAAACACAGAGACGACTGGCATAACGGAAAACATTACTAGCGGCTTTATAAATACCCTGACGGGTCGCTTTGCTCCGTTCGGTCACGGGCCCCCCCCCCCCCCCCCTTAGGGCGGATCATAACCCCAAAGCCCCTCACTTGACATGGGAAGCAGCTGTCCAGGGGAGAGCAACCCAGTGACGTCGGGGACGCCGAGGACACGCGTCTCACATCAGAGACGGAGCACACAGCTAATTAACTCAGCGACCACCATCCTTTCGAAGATTAGTTTTTTTGGCATTTTACTGCTTTATTTCGGACAGGCCCGACAGAGAGGAAGGTTGGGAGAAGACATGGGGAGAAGACATGGGGAAAGACATGCGGCGAAGGTCGCCGGGTCCGGGAGTCAAACCCGGGACGTCCGCGTTGCACTGCAGTGCAGCTACGTGGTGCGCCACCCTGGCGCCCGACCACCACCCTTTACTCGTTTGGAAGAAACATTATGGACATTATTGGAAAGGCGCTATAATTGAATTTGGTAATGAAACGGGGGTGGACGGATGGTGCTACGTAGGAGAAAATAAAAACACCTGGTTCCCTTCTTTAATACAGCAGTAGTTTCTGTGTTGGTTGCAGAGTATTGACTTGAGTTTTCTTCTACTTCTAAAGCCCCCCTCCCCACACAGAAAGATCCCTTCAGAACAGGCTGTTCTAGTGGGAGAAAGGGAATGGGTTTTTGTTAGTTGAATCTTGAAAGAGGACATTGTCAGGCGCTCCACGTTCACACCATCACTCTGTCACTTGCAGCCCTAAAGCAAACCCAAAACTCACTCCGAGGGCCTTTGCTGCAGTACGAATGCCTGGCTTTTCTCAAATGTGTGTGCGTGTGTATTTGGTCGAGAGAACAGGGGCCAACAGCAGAGGAACTATCCCAAAATGCTAATGCCTGAGTTGGGACTGTCCTCAATTGCACTTAAGGTCAACAAGCACTTGAGGAGAAGCAATTGTTTACCCTCAATTTCATACATATAACTTTATAAATGCAGTCACTCTGTTGGGAGATACAGCCAGGTCACGTCTGATGGTTGGTTGGTGCACTTTGTGACGACCGAAGGAAAGGAATATCTGCAGTACCTGGAGTACAGTACAGTACAGCCACCAAAACCTTGACTAAAGTTTCAACTAGGGCTGCAACGATTCGTCGACAACGTCAACGTCATCGACCATGACATTTTGTCGAATTGCATGTGCCTTTTGCGGTGGAAATGGCAGACGTTCAAAGTCATAACATGCGCAACATGTAATCCAACTAGTGCGCAATGAATCACGTTCAAAATATAAATAACTTCTAAACCACTATTCATGATTCTGCCTAGAGCCAGGACTCGACAGTCACAGTGCACGTTTCGCTCGCATTTGACAACTTCTGTGTTTCGCGTCAACTCCAGCTGTAAGGGAGGGGCTGAGCCCGATAGCCCCACCTTACATTTTAGAAGCTATGAAATCTAGCTCTTCAGCCCTGCGTTCTACAGCCTGACAACTCCTCTCGCGAGTTGCGCTGTTTCTATGTGCAATGAAAACTCTGCATCTCTGCTGCTAACGTTAACCAAGCTAACCATACCATGGAAACGCACGGGAGATATCGGTTTCGTTTTTGCAGAATTCCAATAGTGAGGAAAGGGGGGGGGGGGGGGGGCTGAGCCCATCTCTCTCCCTCTTGTACGTTCAATGATTTGAAGTATCGTTACACTATAAAAACTAACTGGATCGTTTGATAATAAATATGTCATGGCTCATCTCCTACTCTGGGTATTCAGTAGATGGTGTCAAAGAGGCAACTATCCATGTGACCCGAGGATACTAGTAAAATATTTAGAAATATTCAATTGCAAATAGACAAATAGAATACATTTTTCTGGTCAATTAATAGTTTAGATTAATCGACTAATCGAACAAAATAATTGTTAGTTGCAGCCCTAGTTTCAACCCAACTTAGAAAAGTAGTCAATCAAGTACTGCGAGCAGTGTTTTCCTTTGGTTTCACATGTACCTGCACCTAAAAACAGATGGGCTTCAGTCCTCACACATACCTTTATCACACATGGCCTCAAAACAGGTTGGATGTGCACACACAGTTACGCTAATGTGCACCATGACACCGTGGTATGCGGTCGGTTTGGCTCCCCGACTATATTGAGGTTCAGACTGATTGATTGATGTCTTTATTGAAGCAATAAAACAAGGATTGTGCAATACAAAGAATATTGCTAGAGGGTTGTGCGAACAGCCTAGAACATCTGTGGTTGCAAGTTCCTCTCCATCCAGGATACAATGGACGGTGTGTCAGCAAAGCCTGCAGAATTATCAAAGACCCAAAACCACAGACTGTTTCAGCCGATTTCAATGGTACCGCAGCCCTCAAGGCCCGGACCAGCAGACTCAGGAACAGTTTTTCCCCCAGGCAGTCAGACTCATGAACAAATAACACTACTGTGGTATTGTAATCTAGTGCTATCCTGCATGTATTTTTTCTGTTTTTCTATTGTTCTGTTCCTCTTCTTTCCCGGGCTGTGCCCCGGGCCGATGTAACTATTGGTTGAGGGGCACAATATAAATAAATTTATTATATCATATCACTCACTACGTCCACACTGTGATTATTACGCTGTGATTATTGTATTGTAAATTAGAGCTATTTTATAGCTGCTTATGCTGCAATTTTTATGCTATTTCAATTGCTATCGATGCTGCTGCTGCGAGGCTGAGGAGCCAAGAACGTGAGGAATGTCACTCCTCTATGATGTAACAGTGTGAGGTGACGTGACAATAACGTTAGAGTCTGGGGACAAAGAAATCGGATTATGCAATTAGCCAGATAACTGAAAAAGATTTGACTATTATATCTTGACGTTTTTGGATTTAAACCTGTAAAACTAAACTTGAATATCATATTCAATTAGTGTATCTGAGTGTATCTGAGACAACTACCATCTTGCAGCGCATCACTGGAGGACTGGATGTTCCCCCTCGGCCAGAGGGAGGGGCTTTGTTTGTTGAAACGCCAAACAAGCTAAATACACAACAGCACCATTAAAACGGGAAGAAGTCCACGTTCACAGCACCGCTCAGTCGAAGCCGACTGCAGATCACTCGACACAGCCGGCCCAGAATGGAACCGGAGACCGGCTGACGAGGTAACAGACTTTGGTGGAACATAGTCTTCAAAAATGGGGGACAACGCGGATTGTGGTGTTCTGAAATCCGGCCCGTGTCATGGATCTTCCAGAATTAGACATGTGGTCTGGTGTAACTTTATTTTTTTTACCTCCGTTTGCCCAGGGGAGATTTGATAAGCACATCGTGCTGTTTTTCAGAGACAACCCAGCTACGTATTCATACAGCTAATACACATTCACATTTGAGCAATCACAGTCTGGTACTGAAGGGAGGCCACTGGCCAGATCCACCACTTGAGCTTTTGGGGGGTTAAGTGCCTTGCCCAGGGGCACTTAAACAGAAGTCAAGGTTAGATAATTATTCATTCACTTCTCAGCCACATTTTTCTTTTTTTTTTTCAAGCCCACATTAACATTAGGCTACCTTTGCCTCATTAGTTACAAGCATTAACATTAGGCTACCTCTGCCTCATTACAGTTACACACATTAACATTAGGCTACCTCTGCCTCATTACAGTTACACACATTAACATTAGGCTACCTCTGCCCCATTACAGTTACAAGCATTAGGCTACCTCTCCTCTATTAGTTACAATTGCCCAATCTCATTCCCTCGGACAGGAAAGCAACAGTTGTGATTGGAGGATCAAGGAAAAGAGCAGTGTTTAAGATACAGTAGGTCAATTAAGCAGGTGCTCTACATACCCAGACGCAAAGACGGGGGATACGTCAGAAAATGTTCAGCGGTTTAGAAACGGTTTACCGCTGTCTTTTATAGGACAGTCCCAAGACCACAAGGCCTAAAAAAAAAACCTACACCGTCCTAGCGGTTAAAACAACACAGAACCATGACCTGGTATTTAACCAGGTTCGATATGTGGCCTAAATCCACATGGTCAACATAGACAAACCACACAGAAATCACAGAATACACAGTAAACACTAGGCCTGTCACGATAACACATTTTGCTGGGCGATTAATTGTCCCATAAATTATTGCGATAAGCGATATTATTGCGGTTTTGAGAGATATTTTTTTTGAGAAATGTATTTCCCAAAAGTTTGCAATTAACCTTTTTATTTTTTTTACTAATATAATAATAGCATAATAATGCAAGGAAACCTTTATTTAACATTGGAAGACATTTTAAATATCCTAAATAAAAAAATGCTCAGTTTGATTGTTTATTATAAAACAAACTGAAACTGGAAACAAGCCCCCTGCTGGCTTTTTGTGTCATCCTTTTAACATGTACATGTATTATTAATGTACCTTGCGGTACCATGTACAAAATGTTAATAAAGTATGAGGAAAAAACTGTGGAAACGTAATAAATAAAAAGGCAGTGAAACAATAATCAAATAAACACCAAAATATATACTATCTCTATTGGAATGGAGACTTCAGCACAGGATAAACTAGGGATGGGCAAAAATAATCCAGATCGATTGATCACATGATGTACTCGAGTACTCGTGGAGGAAAACGCTGTACAAAATAAACGTCTTTTCCGGTGTTTTAGACTTATTTTGAAACCCACCGACCGGTCCGGAGCGGAAGTATTGTTGTTATTATCCTAGCAGAACGTATGAGCGGCCAACTTGTCTCGTCCGGTTCTGTGTTTTTGAGCTAATGATAAAATAAATGTTGAGATTGTTGGTGAACAACTAACTTTAGGTTAGTTTTAACGTTAGCTACTAACGTTAGATGCAGCTACTACAGGCAATCAACGATGAGGAGGAAGCGTCAAAGCAGTATAGAATAGCCCTGTGGTGCGTACGCACAACTCGAAACTACCAGTTATAATAAATTAATTCATGTTTAACTTGTCCCCGTGTCCAGTCCTTTGACTAGCCCCACCCGTTCATTGTAAACAATGATGCATGTAATTGTATTAACGTTATTGTGTGTTGTAAAAAAGATGGCGCCGCAACGAACGGCTGCCTGTCTGTGCGCTCCGTCGAGACTGTGCTTACTTTTGTTAATATTTATAGTTTTTAGAGTTTTGTTTGTACCAACTGTTGGTGCATTTAATGTATATGACCGTCAGTCACTCATAGACATTGGATTACGGGAAACTTACCAACTGGATTACTCACTGGACCAGCTTTCCGAACCGCAACAATGGCCTGAAGAAATTCTCCGGAGATTAGGACCAGATCCTTTGTTCCTTGATCCCAGGAAAAGAGGACCCAGACGGCGAGGAAAGAGGGCTGGAGTCCGTAACAGGCTGAGAACCAGGCGGCACAGGACACCACTACCCAGTATATTGCTAGCCAATGTACAATCAATTGACAATAAACTGGATGACATCCGAGCAAGGATTCAATATCAAAGAGACGTTAGGGACTGCAACGTTCTCTGCTTCACTGAAACGTGGCTCACGCCGGAGGTCCCAGACCACGCAATTCAACCGGCCGATCACTTCTTTATCCATCGCAAGGATCGGACATCAGAGTCCGGTAAACAACGTGGAGGAGGTATTGCCTTCATGTTTAACAAAAATTGGAGCGATCCAACTAACGTGAAGGAATTATCCAACCACTGCTCCCCAGACCTGGAATATATAACCATCAAGTGTCGTCCTTTCTTCCTCCCGAGGGAGTTAACGGCGATCATCCTGATCGGAGTGTATATTCCACCCAGGGGAGGAAATTAGGCCACTTTACTCGCCAAATGCGAGTATTTTTTACGTTTGGCGAGTGATTCATGAAGACCACTCGCCAGTCTGGCGAGTATACAAAAAAATTAAACATTCTGCAATCACTGCACTGGCAAACGGTGCGCATCTTCTGAGTGCTCGCTTTAGTTGACAGTGCCACGAGAGCACTGCACAAGACCACCCGCGGACATATAATGTTTAATAAAAGTTTGCGCAGTACTGGCCAACCCGCGGACATATAATGATAAAAGTCCTGCGTTACTAGGCTAGCCATCAGGAGCACTCTCAAACGGATAACGTTAAACACAGCAGAAGATGGAAAACAGACAGACTGACCAACGGGGAACTGCATCCAACCCTAGTACAACCCTCGAGTATAAGTTACTAAGGACACATTTAAATCACAGAGGTGTAATGTTAGTCTACTGGAAATGTATACAGTGGTTAGCTTCTAGTTTTAGCGATAGCTGCTTGCTAGCTAACGTTAGCCCCGTGTGCTCAAAGCAGCCAGCTAGGTGTATCTGTTATGACTATAATGTTTCCAAAAAAGCACCGGACTACGACGTAAGGTTAGACATTTTATTTCATGCTCAAAAGCCCCTGGCTTGCACATCGCAGTCACGAAAGGGGCTAGCTAAGCTCAACCAGTGCACTGTGTACAACAGCACACCAACCCAACTGACGTTATCACAACACTTGACGGTACTGTCGTAAGACCACCGTGCTGTCTTAAAGGCACAGTGTGCCTACCCAGATGCATACACAACATTGACGAGGCTTGACAACCGAGGTTCAAAGTTAACTTGATTGAAAACTTTATTAACAGATTGCAGAATGGGTACAATACATTACGGCATTTTCAATTCATCATAACATATGACATACAGATAGACTACTGCTACATCTATATATTTCACATCTATCTATACACTTCACAACATACTTCGGTTTTTTTCTTTCACTGCCCAACCCAGTCCAACCCAGCATCTTTCACTGCCCAGTTCAGCCCAACCCAGTCCAGAATAGAATAATATTTCATGTTAATATGTTTTATGCTAATATTGTGAAGAGTAGAGATTAATGTTTTATGCTAATACATATTTTAAAGAGTAGAGACACGGTGTGATTATTTTACTATGATTGAAAATCTATTTAGACGAAGACATACAAAGAAGTAATTATCACAATTAGCGATTTTTTTTGTCTGGTAAAAAATCTGTTTGGCTGGTAAAAAAAATCAGATACTCGCCAGTTGGCTGGTAAGCCAAAAAGTTAGTTTCCTCCCCTGATTCCACCGCAAGCCAGCAACAACGCCGCGCTCTCCAGACTCCACGACGAGGTAAATAGAATACAAGTGGCGAACGTTAACGCCGCCATTTTGGTGCTGGGCGATTTCAACAGCGCCAATCTGAGAAAGGTATTACCTGACTTCTATCAGCATGTGACTTGCAACACCAGAGGCGGTAACATCCTAGATCACTGTTACACGCAATTTAAAGGTGGCTACAAGGCTCATTCTGATAGTGGCTTTGGTAAATCAGATCACGCGTCAATCTTTCTTTCACCAAAGTACAAACAGAGAATTAAAAGTACTCCTGTAGTCTCGCGAGAGGTGCAGAAATGGGATTTGACGTCAGAGGAGACGCTCCGGTCTGTGTTTCACTGCACAGACTGGAATGTGTTCCGCGACACAGATAACATTAATGTCTACACGGAGACAGTGCTGGACTATGTTTGTACTAGGGTGGAAGAAACAATCCCCACTACCACAATGAGAGTTTACCCAAATCAAAAACCCTGGGTAGACAAATCCGTCCGTGAAGCTCTGAGAGAGCGCACCAAAGCATACAACGACGGCCTAGTGGCAGGCAACATGAATGACCACAAGGTGGCGCGATACAACGTAAGGAGGACAGTGTCAGAGGCCAAACGGCGCTACAGGGATAAAATTGAACTCCAGTTTGAACAAGCTGACTCTAGAGCTATGTGGCAGGGGCTCAAAACGATGACAGACTACGAAGGCGCCTCCCTCAAACTGAACAGTGACATCTCCTTAGCAAATGACCTCAATACCTTCTATGCGAGGTTTGATGCTGGTAATAACAACACCAGCTCACAAGCCACGGCAATGGGGGGGGGGGGGGTCGGCTGCTGATGGAGGCGCAGTGTTCAGGGTAACAGAGCATGAGGTGAGGCGGACCTTTAAAAAAGTGAATATCAGGAAGGCAGCAGGTCCGGACGGCATCCCCGGCCGCGTCCTAAAAGTCTGTGCCGACCAACTGGCCCCAGTATTCACTGACATATTTAACCTGTCCTTAGAACAGGCTGTCATCCCCACCTGCCTGAAGAAGTCCACTATTATCCCTGTACCCAAAAAATCCAAGCCTGCTTGCCTCAACGACTACCGCCCTGTAGCTCTCACCTCCATAGCCATGAAGTGCTTTGAGAAGCTAGTAAATGGCTACATCTGCTCCTCCCTCCCCATCAACATGGACCCCCTGCAATTTGCATACCGCCCCAACAGGTCCACGGAGGACGCCATAGCCCATGTGCTGCACACAGCAGCATCACACCTGGACAAGAGGCAGGGGAACTATGTGAGAATGCTATTCATCGACTACAGCTCGGCATTCAATACCATAGTCCCCTCCATACTCATAGCCAAGCTCAGGGACCTGGGCTTGGGCTATGACCTCTGCCAGTGGGTCTTGGACTTCCTGACTGGCAGACCCCAGGTGGTGAGAGCAGGCAACTGCACCTCCTCATCCATCACCCTCAACATAGGGGCCCCCCAGGGCTGTGTTCTGAGTCCCCTCCTCTACTCCCTGTACACACACGACTGTGTGGCTCAGCGGAGTAGCAATACAATCATCAAATTTGCTGACGACACAGTGGTGGTGGGCCTGATCTCTGCCAACGACGAGAGGGCCTACCTGGAAGAGGTCAAGGTCCTGGCGGGATGGTGCCAGGAAAACAGTCTCTCCCTGAACGTCAGCAAAACAAAGGAGATGATTGTGGACTTCAGGAGGTCGGGGGTCAAGGACTACAGCCCCCTCAGCATCGACGGGGCACCGGTTGAGAGAGTCAACAGCTTTAAGTACCTCGGAGCCTACATATCCGAGGACTTGACATGGACCACACACATTGACAGTGTTGTGAAGAAGGCACGACAACGCCTCTACTTCCTCAGGCGCCTAAGGAAGTTCCAAGTCAGTCAGAAGATCCTTAAGAACTTCTACTCATGTACAATAGAGAGCATCTTGACCGGCAACATAACCTCCTGGTTTGGGAATAGCACTGCACAAGACCGAAGCAGACTACAAAGAGTGACACGTTCAGCCGAACGCACAATTGGAGGGGGGCTCCCCACCCTCCAGAACATTTACAACAAGCGTTGCAAGGGCAAGGCTAAGAGAATCATTAAAGACTCCAGTCACCCGAACAACTGCCTCTTTGAACTGCTGCGGTCAGGCAAGCGATACCGGAGTCTCAAGGCGAGCACAGAAAGACTCAGAAGAAGCTTCTATCCCCAGGCCATCAGGCTGCTAAACGAACAATGAATGAACACTACACAACAACAACCACCAAACGCACATAGCACACACATCCACACGCACACACTCACTTTAAACAAACACACTGTAGCACCCACTCCACACACTTTATAGCACACACCCACTTTAAACAAACACACTGTAGCACCCACTCCCCACACTTTATATTTATTGATGAAGGACTGCACTACAACTCGTACACCTTACTGTAAATTGTACCTAAAATTGTACCTCATCCCATTTATGCTTTGCACTAGATAGTACTGTACATTAGTACACTGCATAGTATTGTATATTATATGGTAACTCAGAACATTGTACATATGTCTATACCGAACACTGACCTCATTTTTCTTCTTCTAAATTACATGCTATATTATGTTATTTGATACTATCTTGTCTAGCACAGTCTCTGGAGCGTAACAGTAAGAAGCATTTTGTATGAAAGTATTCTGTACGACAACTATTAAAGAACTTGAACTTGAACTTGTAGGCAGCTATGCTATACATTGTATTTCGTTTGTTAGCTATTTAGCTAATATAGAATAGCATCAACGCTAGATCTTTTTTGTATTTAATTTTTTTAACAAACATGACAACACACGATAAGATATACAAGCATTATTAACAGTGCACATCCAATGAAATCACCATATAGTTAAATGTCTTATACAGGATATACCCCCCAATACCTGCTATCTAATACCCTACACACATATGCTCTAGCTCGTACACCCCCCTCCCGGACCCCCCATTGGATAATCCATCCATTATCCCTCGCTCCTAACCAGACACTACCATTATATGCTAGCTTTTATTTTCTCCACCACTTCTAACCACATTGTCATTTTGGATTCATTGAGACCCAAAATTCTTGCTGTAGATATTTCTTGATAAATCACATCGAGATATGTAATAATCCAGACCTTTCGGCAAATTTTTTCCGGTTGGAACCATCGTGATGCTATCAGCTTTTTAGCCACTGTGATACCCGATAAAACCAATCTCTTTAGCTGTGGATGTACTGCACACTCAAAAACATCATTCAGCAGTAATACAGAGGGGTGTACAGGTATATTCAGAGTCAAGAGATTTGATAATTGCTGGGTCACCTCTTTCCAGAATATCTTAACTGGTGGGCAGTCCCAGTACATGTGCATAAATGTCCCCTCGTCCCCATTTGTACATAAGGAGCATTTGCAGTCTTGTTTAAGACCCATTTTTTATAGGAGTCAAGTATGTCCTGTGAATATAGTTAAGATTTATTTGTTGACCATCGATAGGGAAAGAACAGAATGAAGAATTAAATAAAATTATTACGGAACGAGAACTGGAAGAGGCAATTAGTAGAGCTAAAAACAACAAATCTCCGGGGAGCGACGGATTCCCATCGGAATTCTACAAGACATTTAGAACAGAATTAGCACCCATGTTAGGGGCGGCGTTCAGACACACGATGGAAGAGGGCAAAATGCCCCCCTCGTGGAAGGAAGCCATAATCACCACGATACCGAAGGAAGGGAAGGATAGAGAATTATGTAGTAGTTTCAGACCCGTGTCCATACTCAACGTGGATTACAAGATGTATACATCGATAATATCAAAGAGATTTGAGACGTTTATGCCAGACATTATAGATGAAGATCAAACTGGATTTATTAAAGGGAGACAGACACAGGACAACGTGAGAAAGACATTACACATAGTAGAGGAGATACAAAAACAAGGTGGTAGCGCGGTACTGATTAGCCAGGATGCAGAAAAAGCATTCGACAGTGTGAGCTGGACATTTTTATACAGAACATTGATGAGGTTCGGACTGAATGGGAGGGCAATGAAGATGATCAAGGCACTATATCAAGAACCGACAGCGAGGGTTAAGGTGAATGGCAGCCTGACGGATAGAATCAGATTAGAGAGGGCTACCAGACAGGGATGTTGTCTCTCACCAACGCTCTTCGCCGTTTTCATAGAACCACTGGCACAACTGATCAGACAGACCGAGGACATCAAGGGAGTAAGGATAAAGGGAACAGAATATAAACTAGGCCTATTTGCAGATGACGTGATAGTATACATGAGACAACCAGACAAGAGCTTCCCGGCACTGATGGATCTACTGAAGGAATATGGCCACTACTCAGGATACAAACTAAACGTGACAAAGACACAGACCTTAGCATGGAACTATACCCCAACGACGGAAATTAGGGAACAGTACGGGATAAGATGGGACATGGACAAGATTAAATACTTAGGGGTGAACATCACGAGAGGGGTGGGGAAACTGTTTGAGGCGAACTATACACAGATAAATCAGAACATCAAGAGAGACTTAGAGAGATGGACAGTAATGCCCTTGGACTTCAATTCAAGAATAGAGGTCATTAAAATGAACATACTATCAAGGTTACTGTACCTGTTCCGGTCACTACCGATACAAATACCACAGAATCAATTCAGGGAGTGGGACAGACTGATATCGAGGTTCATATGGGCGGGGAGAAGACCACGGGTCAGATATAAAACACTACAACTACCAAAGGAAGAGGGAGGGATGGCAGTACCCAGCCTACAAGATTACTATTATGCAGCACAACTGAGAGCAGTGACATGCTGGTGTAACGACAAGTATGAGGCAAGATGGAAAGACATTGAAAAAGAAGGGGAGGGATACAAGGTACAAGCTCTGGTGGGAGATAGGGAACTATTCAAAGAGAAAGAGGGACTGTTAGATCCAATCACCAAATGCACCTTGACCATATGGAACAGAGTAGTAAAAACACACAAATTGGAGAAGGAGACAGGGCAGGGCTGTACGCTAAGCTTTTTCACTAGGGGCACACTTGCCCCTAAATGAGAAATTTAGGGGCAAAGAATATTTTTTAGGGGCACATTTTTAAATAACTATTTTACCATTATAGTAGGGCTGGGCGATATGGCCTCTAAATGATATTGCGATATTTTTTGGCCATATCACGATACACAATATATATCGCAATATTTTGACATTTCCTAAAGCACTTAAAATGCTTGATTTAACCCTTTGATGCATACAGTCACGCCAATATGATGATTATAATAAGTCCCTGCAACATATGTTTGCATTATTAAACCATGAAGATGCTTTAAAAAATAATTTAATGAAAATGTACTAAGAGTAGTCTACTGACACACTAATAAAAAAATTTATTTACATCTAAGACTATTTATATAAAAACTCTTGGGTGCCCTTTTTTTGCACAGTACTGTGTTTTCTATCCACTTTAGCCAAACACACACACACACATATATATATATATATATATACTACTGTGAGAAAATAATAATTACACACAAAGGGATAATGGCTTATAGCAGACTTAATGATTTTAGAATATTTCAGATAATGAAATTAAATGTTTATCATCAACTATCCAGTTAGTATTTATACTGTCTGTAACGTTTGGCTACTTTAAATCATTGAATGTAGAGAGAGAGCGAGAGAGAGAGAGAGAGCGAGAGAGCGAGAGAGAGAGCGAGAGAGTGAGAGAGAGAGAGAGAGGGGGCGAGAACGCACAAGAGACCCAGCCCCCCCCCCCGGGTTTTGTTCTAGGTTCGCGTTTTGATCGTCTAAGCTGCCGTAGGTGATGACGTCACATTCGAATGTAAACAGGAAGAGTCTAACACGGAGATGGAAAGTGGATGATATACAGAAACGAATAACTAATAAATATGAAGTTATGTTTAAACTTCTGTTGTCAAGCGTTGTCACTTGTCAATATAACCCACCCCCTTTCCTCACTTTTCCACCGTCCCTGCTTCACTCGGGACCACCAGCTAACGTTAGCCTATAGCTCCGCCGTCCCTGCTTCACTCGGGACCACCAGCTAACGTTAGCCCATTGCTCGTGTCAATTAAATTGCATGTTATTAAATGTCCGCGCTGGTCTGTCTAATGAAATTACAACCGCAACATTATGTCGCCTGTACAGCCCTGGTTGTAGGCTAATGTTAGTGTAGTGAAATGCGAATGAAGGGGTGAAATCACTATTCGCAAGCTTGCGAGTAGATATAATTTTTCATTCGCACCGGCCAAATTAGGGGGCAATTTGCGACGATCTCGTCGCAGCGTACAGGCCTGCATGGGTTCTGAGATGGATAGCACATGACAAGAGATTCAAACCAGGGAGGTTGGACCATGGATTCAGAAGGTGGGAGAGGGGGGGGGGGGGGGGGGGCAACAGCGATATGCAAATTGATAGAGAAGGGGGAAATGCAAACATTACAAAAATTAAAGGAGACATTTGGACTAGAAAACAGGGACCACTTCAGATATCTACAGATTAGAGATTACTATAATAAAGAAATAAGAGGGGACAAGGACGAAGAACAGAATGGAATAATTAGGATGATAGTAAGGGCATACGAAGGAGGGAAAGGAAGGGTAATATCAGCACTGTACCGGGCTATAATGACCAGCAAGGGACACACGACCGATTACATAAGGGAGAAATGGGAGAGAGAACTAGAGATAGGAATAACAGGGAAGGAATGGGGTAACATATGCGAGGTGCAACATTCAACAACAGGATCGAGGATATGGAAAGAGTTTGGATGGAAAAACATAATCAGATTCTTTATAACCCCAGAGCTGAAGGGAAAATATGCACAAACACAAAGAGCATGCTGGAGGATGTGTGGGAAGGAGGGGGCAAATCACACGCACATATTCTGGGGATGTCAGAAGCTGAAGGGGTATTGGGAGGAGATAGGGGAGGCAATGAACAGAATATTAGGATACGGGTTACCACAAACGGGACTGGTGCTTTACTTAGGAGACCTGACACACGAGGGAATACAAGGGGGGGACAAATATTTAATAAAGATAATGTTGATAGCAGCCAGAAAAGCAATAACAAGACTGTGGTACAAAGAAGACCCACCGACAATAGCACAATGGGTAGGAATAGTAGGGGAGATACAGGATATGGAGAGGATAACACACATGCTGAGGTTACAGGAAGAGAAATTTGGAGAAAGATGGGGAAAGTGGGAGGATTACAAGGGGAACGAAAACAACATCACAGAGGAAGAACCAAATGCAACACAAGAGGGCGAAGGGTAAAGGAGGAAAGAGGTTCAAGGAGGGTCTCTGAACCCATGTCACAAAATGCTGCTTTAGTTAGCTTTTTTATTTTAATTCTTGTTTAGGGTATGACAACTGTTTTATGTTTTTCCATTTTATTATTTATGTTTGTGGAATTTCTGCGCAAGTCAGTATTTTTTATTTTGTTTTTTGAGTATTACATTTTTTCTTTATTGTTTATGTCTGTTTAATAGTGTTGTTGATGTTATTGTATATGTTGTGTTGTATGTCTATAAATGTTTAATAAAAATTTAAGTTTAAAAAAAAATAAAAAATAATTTGTTGATGGTCTGGGTTCCTTGATGTAAATCGAACATTTGCCCAGGCTTCTTGCCAATCAAAATCACTTTCCAGGTCTGGTATATCCCTCCTCCAGACGGAGTCTAGGTGGAGGGTTTCATACGAGGACGTTAGTAATTGATGATAAAAATCTGAAACAAAACCTCTCGATGTCTCTCTTTCATAGAAGAATTTGTGGTATCTGTGGTATCAACGCTAGATCTTTAATCTTTATTTAGCAGTCCAGTTTCTCCGGGCAGTAGCGAGTAACTACTTGGGTCTAAAAATAGCTACACTACAAAGAACGCTACTTGGTTAAAAGGAGCAACATTATTGAGAAATGTAGTTAAGCTATGTGCTCACAGGAGCTCCCGTACTGTGCTCTAGTAACGCCAGCGGCCCGCCTCCCCACACGGAGAGTGACTGACAAGAGGTACTGGTTCCGCCTCATTAACACTTTGAGCGCCACGCCTGGTTTTCCGTTTTACCGGCTGAATGCCACCATCGGCGCCAATGTTAACGTTAATATCGCCTAATCTATGTTTTAAATTATGGCTATGTGTCTAATCTGCCCATCGCATTATCAAAGACTATTTTCCAGTCAGTGCTGTGAAGGCAGATTGTTTTTTTATCGCGTCGTTTCCGTTTTAGAGCATTTAGAAAAGCCCCCGTTTTGATATAAAAAACAGCTCATTCTGGAGCATTCTATGAAAATCGTCTTTTAGTGGAATATTCCACAACGTTGATATTCGTCGGCCTTTTTATGAATCGTTTTCAAATAAACGCTAGATGATCAATATTATACGTGCACGCAAGCACATTACGGCCGCGCGTGGATAATCGCTCCGTTGATTTCCTCGCAGACTTTTACAGTGAAACCGAAAGAAGACATTTCACAAAACAGCTTATAACTTCATCAAACTTACTCCGATTATCCTAACACTGATAACATAGAGTCCTTACCTGACATCAGATGGTATCCAACTGGTATATTCCAATTCCTGATCACCATTCGAAAAAATCGATACGTGTATGGATCAAACGCGATACTGTAGAACTCCATGATCCGCGGGGATCTGAGGTTCCAGAATGAACTGTGGTAACCCCGGCTGGATCAGTGAACTGGAAAATGTGGAGTACCGGATTTTTTTCCCCATTCATTTTCATTGAGTCCATTCCAAAATCACTTATGTCATCTGGGAGACGACAGGGAGTGCTTTTTTCCACAGTGATCGCCGGCGCCCCTCGGCTATACTCGGGTAGGCTCGGGTGATGCAATCATTTTTCAGATCGCTAAAAAATAAATAAAAAAAAAAACAGAGAAATCTCGTGAGTGGCACGGAAAGTGTTAAAACAAACGTGCAAATAGCAATTAATCGCGCGCACCAAAATCATTGCATTCATTTTAATTATCGCGCAGATTAATCGATTTATTGCTTATCGCGGCAGGCCTAGTAAACACTAAATCGTTTTCCCCGTGCGAAGAGAAACAAAATGAGCCTTCCTCGAAGACGAGTCACAGAGAAGGCCACGGTATTCAACCATGTTCACGCGCGTAGATTGGAATAATATTAGAATAGTGTTCTCATCGGTTTTGGACTATGGTGATGTCGTTTATAGGCATGCTGCGGCTTCAACTCTCAAAGCCCTGGACTCTGTCCATCACTCTGCCCTCAGATTCATTACTGGTGATGGATACGATACTCACCAGTGCATGCTTTACGAGAAGGTTGCTTAGCCCTCTCTAGCCGAGAGGTGCAACAAACAGTGTTGTTTATTTTCAAGGTCCTTATTGGTAAACTACCTCCTTATATCGCAACACTGTGGGAATGGAATTGTTGAACCTAAAGGTGACCCGTTCTAGTGAGTTCTTAAGGTCCCCCAAGTTTGCTCAGAACATTGCAAGTCTGCCCCTATAGCTCATGGAATGACCTCTGACATACTCTAAAGATTGCTCTGAGATTCTCCCCTCTGTTGTGTTCAGACCGTGATCTATCAAGTGGTACCTGTTTCAGTTGATTTCTTAGTTTGTCCTCGTTCTTTCTTGACATGTTGTCTTGACTTGAAATACTGTTATCTACTTGAAATACGGTTATATAGCGTACTGGCCAATCGCGTCTCGCTCTTCGCCATACCAAGATATACCTCATCTCCAGTACCTACTGTACTTCATTAACGAAAACAATGCACCCATGCACTTGACCAGGCCCCGCCCCAGTGTCCCCTATAAGACACCGGTAGGGATGTCCGATATTATCGGCCTACCGATATTATCGGCCGATATCGGCATTAAAATGTGATATCGGAAAATATCGGTATCGATTTAAATTAGCATTTCTATAACCTTTATTTACCAAGGCAAGCAAGTAAGTCCCTCATTGCCAGTGTAGGACTGGTGCTTTGCGACTGTTGAGAAACCACAGTACCTCAGCTTCAAGCGTTGGCGTGGAGCCGAATGTTATCCGGACTTCTATTATTTAAATTGTTTTTATTGTTTTTTTTAAACATTCAACAACATTATATACATACGTACAAACATACATACAATACATGACTACATATAACGGCACAATACCTAAAATAAATGAAAACTAAAGTAGACAAAAATAAAATAAAAATAGTAAAAATAATCAAAGAAAATTGCATTGTTCCCATCAGCGTTTCCGTTAGAACATATTCGTGCCGGTCTGGGTGTCCTGCAAGATTTCTATCACCGGACATATTCGAGATATTCCGGTCAGAGTTTTAAACAGCAGTCTATTATAATCACATTTTTATGAGCTAACGAATTCCGTTATAATTGGACATGTGTATTAATTACATCAAGCGAAGAATGATAAATTGATTTGCAGAATCAAATTACCATCTCTCGCCTCTCAAGTTAGTGTGATACGCTACCAGCATCAAGCTCCCGCCCCGCAGGCTTGCGCTGCAGCAGCTCTGTCACACGCACCCCCAAATGAATCTCGAGTAGACATCGCTTCACCTCGTTGTATCAGACACGTCACACATATCATAATGTTCAACTTCACACACAGCAAACTGTAGTTGATCATCACATTGCCTCGTTTGCTAGCTCGTCGCCACATGCAGAGAGGACGAGCCACATGCGTGTAACGCATTTGTTAATTTCATTATAGGTTATAGCCTACATTTAGTTATAATCAATAATATGCATTACTATGTGACACGGCAGTCAACCAACAGTTGCATATGATTAAAAATGTCAACACTCACTCACCCCGTCTCTCGTTGTGCCTATCCGTTTTGTACCTGCGACGGCTGCGAGAACAGCGACTTTAGTTGCTGGTTCGACTTTAATAGATCCCCATTGGAACAGGCGAGGCTCGCAACGGTAGCAGCAGACTGGGGATGCTCTTTGTGGTTCAATCAATAAATTAATAGTAAAAGTACGCTCGACATTTTTGTTTCTTTTCCGCGGGAGCCACCACGGCATCAGCGTCAGCGGTATCTGTGACTTCAAGTTCAGAAGACTCATCTTCGTTGTCATTATTAGACCTGCTTGTGCTTGGTTTCATGAAATATTTACTAAGCTTAGCTTGTTTCGCCATCTCTCTCTCTTCCTCGTATACCTGTTTGTCGTTATGGTGGCCAGAGCGTGCAGGCTCAAAAAAAAAGAAAAATAAGTTTCACATCTGAGCGGCGCCATCCTATCAGAGTGAAGCAACAATTAAACTGAAAATGGAATTATTGTTTCGTTCATCGCATAGGCTATTTAATTTTAGCTGATTTTAATACAATTCAAATAATAAAATTGTGCTTAGAGGAATTATTTTCACCGGACATTAAGACCGGAGAGATTTAAATATTCGGACTTCAACATATTTTGCCGGTCAAATACCGGTAATTACCGGCTAACGGAAACGCTGGTTCCCATAGAGCAGGGCTATTCAACTGGCGGCCCACGGGCCAGATCCGGCCCGCGGGATGATTCTGACCGGCCCGCCAAAGATTACATGATAATAAAAAAAAAAAAAAAAAAAAAAAAAAATTTTACTTTTTTATTTTCATGTCAACGTTAACACGCACAATTTAGCCAAAAGTCACGCGCGCTCGCATTCACTGGGGGCCTACAAATAAATTCTTTCATGGGGCCCAGAATCTGGAGCTACACGCCTGTGTGTATGTAGGCTAGGCCTGTCTGCCCCCCACCCCCCTGATGTTTGAGAGTTAAGAGTGGACAATAAGTGCTAATAAGATGCTGTGATTTGCTGTTGTTGCACAGACATGAAGCACTTTTTCATAAGCTCAGCTGCACTATAAATGTGTTTTTTTGTTCAAGTGTTGATGTTAGAATGTTCAGATGCACATCATGCACTTGTTTGTTTTTTATTTTATTTTTATATTGAAATGTTGAAGAGGAGATGTTGCAGTTGTTGCACAGTCATAAATGAAGCACTTTTTGCAGGAGATGTTGCAGATGTGGCACATAAATGAACCACTTTTTTTGAAAAGTATACTACTTTTGCAATGTAGTTAAATAAAAGTTGTGAAAATGTGGTTGCGTGTTGTGTCAAGTGTACATATATTCATAGCACGTGGAGGCGCCGTGGCAGTCCGGCCCCTGGCCCCTTGGGTTTCTGACAATGTGGCCCCCTGAACAATTTAGTTGAATAGCCCTGCCATAGAGGTTGTCACTTGCCATATAGAAATTGCCTATCCTATGCCTGAGCATCCTCTGCCGGGAATTTTAGATTGAAATAATCCAGAAATGGCTGCCAAACTTGGAAGAATTTCTGGGTAGAGCCCCTGGTGGAGTATTTAAGTCTCTCAAGTTTTAGGTGTGCCATCACATCTTCGACCCAGCGTCGATGTGATGGAGGGATGGCTGACTTCCAATTAAGCAAAATAAGGCGTCTAGCCAACAAAGAGGAGAAGGACTTCTGTTGGTGCGGATGTTATAGTCCTACCTGAGATGTAGGTAACATGCTTAGCGCTCTGCATGTGTGACTCGACTGCTTTTACTCCCATCGTAAAATCCTTTTTGCAGAGTTTGCAGCGGGCCTCGTAAATGTCTTTCACTGGGACCAACCACGGTGCAAACAGAGGGTTGTCGAGCCAGTTCTCATTAAATTTGCACTCTCATGATATTAAATTAACAAGTGCAAATAAATACAAATTAATGAAACCAAACTAAACATCAGCGGTATCGCTACGGCTTGATAACGTGTTACCTATACTCCGGTGCTCTGAAATAGTTCCCGACAAACATTAAGGACCATCTTTATTGGTTCCGCTCCATTGCGTGAAAGAAAAAGTCCGACTTTATCTCCCATTAACCGTTTTCCCCCAGATTTCACAATGAAACATAAGATGACATGGCATTTTATCTTTCCTGTCTATGGCATTTTTTAAGACCTCCGAAAGTCGGATGTAAGACATTTTAAGTCAAATGAAGGCCTTAATAGTTGATAAACAAATTTAAAACGTTTTAAGGTCCCGCGGACACCCTGAGTAGGTACTGGAGATGAGGTATATCTCGGTATGGCGAGGAGCGAGACGCTCAGCCAGTACTCATATAACTAGGTTATAGTCATAACCTTTCGTTATCTACTTGGAATGCTGTTATCTACGAGTATTTTCTGTATGTAACTCGACACGTTCTATCAAGTTGTACCCATTGCAGTGGAGTCCACATTCTTTCTTGACATGTTGTTCTGACTTGAAATTAATTTGAACCCCTCTATATACTTACTATACACCTGCATATAACCCATAGCTCTGTATGATAGCATGTACAAATGCTGTATATACCATATGTTTATTCTCACCGCATATCGGAAGTTCCGAACATGTCTGTACTTACCTGCACATAGTCCTTTTACATATCTGTAGATACTATACATATCCTACTCTTACTAGTTACGCTGCTGGCCAGTATGACTACTACTATACCGGCTTTACACCTGTATCACTATACATATTACTCTGTACACTACATACATCTGATTAGCACTACACTCAGTAGTACTCATTTGTATATTTTATACCCAGTTTAATCACCTGTACATTGTACAGTTTACTGCTACATTGGCACTCTGGTTGGATGCCAAACCTCTTTTTGTTGTGCTGTACTTGTGCTGTATGATGACAATAAATTAGAATCTAATGTAAATGACTGAACTTCGAGGAAACCAAAATGTTGTTTTCCCTGGAAAAAAAGGAGCAAAAATAGTTTGAGGTTGTGCGGCGAAGCCGGTACGGTTTAACAATATCGACGTGTTGCAAATGGTGATAATGGGTACTGTGTGTCACCACCTTCTAGGAAAGCAAACTCCTGTTTTTCTTCCTTGTCCTTGGAACAAAGAGCAAGATGAGCTTTAAGTTGTACATCTGGTATGGGAGAAGTCAAATGAGCGCCTTTCAAATCTTTTATTTAGGTATACTTGTGAAGACACTGAGGTTTCCCTCATTCACAGTGACGACGAGTTACGACTAGGGATGGGTACCGAATTCGGTACTTTTGAGGTACCGAACCGAAACACGTCGGTACTACCGAGTATCGAATCAAGTGAGGAAAAAAAAATAAAAAAAAATAAAAAAAAAAATTTCATGTCAACGTTCACACGCACAATATATGCTTACCTAGGATTTGACTTGATTCAACAACAAAGCAGTCGGAGCAATGACAAGCCGAAAACTGTTGAAATTGTAGTTATTTGAAGTTTGGATTTTTTTTTTTACGACTGAGGTAGGTAAATTAAATTTCTTTCTAAAGTACCGAAAAAAGGTACCGTTGGGTACCGCTATCGATTCACAGGTACCGGTTCAAATGTGAAAGGTACCCATCCCTAGTTACGGCCAAGGAAGAAAAACAGGAGTTTGCTTTCCTAGAAGGTGGTGACACACAGTACCCATTTATCACCATTTGCAACACGTCGATATTGTTAAACCGTACCGGCTTCGCCGCACAACCTCAAACTATTCTTGCTCCTTTGTTTCCAGGGAAAACAACATTTTGGTTTCCTCGAAGTTCAGTCATTTACAAGTCAACATGAGAGCTATTTATGGGGTCAAATGTGACAGACTGGCCCCTTAAGCACTCATATCCAACAAATGGGCTGCTTATGTAATCTGCCTCCTTCTCTGTGACCCTCCCAGACCCTCCGGCCTGTTCTTCTGAAGACGCAATTCAAGAGAAGCCTGAAGACGATTACGGCGCCAAATTGTAGACCGCAGCCACTCCTCCACCTCCCGGTCACACTGCCTGACCTCTTGGTGGTTTTGGACCCCCAACTTTACCCCCCCCCAAGTTACAGTGGTGTCTGTAATACTCATCAGTGGGAAAGGAAGTCCCTTCATTATTGAGTTTTGCAGCTAGAAGCTCTGGGTAACAAACTTTCACCAGGGTTTCTGCAGGTTTCAACAGGTTCAAATTAAGATTTTTTAAGAGCTTTTTAATACCACTTGGAGCTAAATGTAATACAAATTTCACGACCATACTAGAAAAAAATAACTAAAACACATAGCAACACTGAACTGGCGGCTGCACTTGCGCATCAATTAAAATGATTGTATATTCCATACAAGCTCTCACCAGATGCACCGAGCTTACGGTAGCCCCACAAAAAACCACTTGAATACAAAAACACTTCATATATTCAATATTATTTAATCTCCCGACAGCCGGGCTGCCCCACCAATAATTGAATACCTGTGCAAATTAAATTACTTGAATACCTTTTAAGGCCTTCAAAATGTTGAATTGTTAATCTAATTATTTAAGACTTTGTAATACCCAACAGATAGCCCTTTCACGTACAGGCCTATGCAATCACACGCTCGCTGAAGCCGGGAATCGCTAGGTATACAGCAGCACATGTGTGCGAATATGCAAATACATCCCATTGTTGGCACAGAGAGCCGGCCCGCCTGAAGGGCACACAGTCTAATGTGATGTAACCTCGCTCTCACAAACATCGCTCTTCATAATCCTACTGGAAATATACACACATGGGCGAGTGCTTCCCCGACACACACACACACACACACACTCTTCACCACCAAGGCCCAATGAAAGGACAGGTGACCTTTGCAGGGGGGCCCGTTGGGAAATGGGTTATTCGGTTATGTCCATTGACGCTGTATTAACTCAGCGGCTCACTATACAAGCACTACATTACGCCTTCCACTGGGAGGGGAACCCGCCCCGGTCCGTCTTCGCTCCGTTGGAGGCCGATGTCGCGGAGAAGGCCATGCATGCCTTCGTCTTATTAATCAATTCATAAGCCCCCCCCCCCCCCCCCATATTTTAAGGAGCTGTTTAGCACTTGTAAACAGCCAGTCGTAAACGCATAACAGCTGTCCGTGATAATGATTTACTACATTCTCCGGTAGTCTTAACAGGCAGGAATTGATTCTGTTCGGCGTGTGTGTAGAGATGATGTTGACTTTGGTTCCAGGAGTCTCACCTGAATGTCTCCTTCCTGGTGTTTTGGCTGGTGAAAGGCGTGGCTGCGGTGAAACCGGCACCTATCCAGAAAGATGTATTGATAGGATACAGGAGGAAGTGCTGTTCGCCCTCAGCTAAATACACAACAGATGTGTTTTAAAAAAGAGACGCAACAGGCGCCCTCGTGGCGCACAGCATAGTGCCTCGCACACCTACGCGGCCGTCCCGGGTTCGCCTCCCGCTCCCGGTGACATTTGTTGCATGTCTTTTCCGCCTCTTCTCCCGTTCATCCTCTCCTCCTCTGTCGGTCATGTCTGACCATGAAAAGCAATAAATGCTAAAAAAAAAAATCTTAAAAAAAGAAAAAAAGAGACGCAACTTGGTTTACTATTAGGGATGTCTGGAATCTAGGGATGTCTTTTTTTCCCAGACCAAGTACAAGTGCTTACATTTGGGTACTTGCCGATACGGAGTACCAATATGAGTACTTAATAGTACCATTTTAGAGTTCTAACGATGACGTTGAAAACGTCTTTTATTTTCATACGATGTTCCTCACTTTCCGACTGTGACAAATGATAATACAATGTAACGCTGTTGCTTTAAGTTAAAATGATATCGCTGTCCACAACGTCCAATCCCCACTAGGGATGGGAATCGAAAACCAGTTCCCGTTGGGAGCCGGTTCCTAATTGTGCGATTCCTGGAATTGCATGCCTCCGTGACTATCGATTCCTCTTATCGCTGCCAGGTGTTTCCTACAGTTGCGCATAACGTTAGTGTTAGCATGCAGCCATAGAGCAGACTATTTGATTCCTTAAGGGCTCGAAATTGCCTCTGTTTTGGTCATATGCTCCCGAAATGCTCACGCTGTTTGACTGCTTCTATGTGCAGTGAAAACTACTCCAATGTTTTAGAACCTAGTCATTGATTTAATTCATGGTAACCTAAGATTAGCCACGGAGCTAACGCTAGCTAACGTTAGCTAACCAAGCTGATACAGACAGACCAATCACGCAACAGAGAGAGATAACAGCTGACTGGGCTCAGGTAGGGTGGGGGCGAGTGGGGACTCCGGGGAGCCTATTGCTTATTAACAGCGAAGGAGTGCGCCGAATGCTTCCGCGTTTTCCCTGATTGGCTGCGACACGCCCCGCGGCAGGCGCGGCAACCGCAGAGCAGAGTTGGTTAAGGTTAGAAAGGTTAAGTTTAGGCGCTGTTAAGGAGCTGGTTAAGGTTAGCGTTTGTCTTAGAGAATGGCAATAGACAGCCTATTTCCGCACTGCCGCTCTCTCGCGCTGCCGCGGTCACATGGTCACATTCTTGCACTCCTCCGCTGTTAAAAAGCAACACGCCTCCGGGGAGGGAACCGTCTGTGTGTGTGCGTGTGTGTGTGCGCTCGCTGGTTATTCCTGAGTCAGGAATAACGACCTGTTCAATGCAACTACAGTTCAATAGATTACATTTGTTTAAGATATTGAACTGTAGTTGCATTCAACAGGTCGTTATTCAATAGATTAAATTAGTTTAAGAATAAAAAAAATTCAAAAATTAAATAAATAAATTAGTTTAAGAGAATCTCAAATACATTATTTTATTTAAGTGTATAGTTAATTTTTTATTAAATTTTTTACAGTTTTTGTATTTTTCTGACATGGGGGCTCAACAATAAATGACAATCAGAAATGTCAAGTTGCATGTTGTTATTCTAACCAGCTTAGTTCCGTTGCATTTTCAATTTATTTATTTAAATAAAAAATGTATCAGGGATCAATAAGGGAATCGAATCGATAAAATCGTATCAATTCCCATCCCTAATCCCCACCCACCAGCTTTCCCACCCCTAACACTGCCAATTGTGTTAGTATGAACGAGAGTCAGTTATTGTTAATGCGGCATTATATACAAATATATATATATTTTTGTATTATATAAAAAAAATTATAAAGTAATGAAATTAACTTTTTTCAATTTTTAAGTAGCATTATTTACATTTAGTCATTTAGCTGATGCTTTTATCCAAAGCAACTTACAAGTCAGCAGGAGGGGTAAATCTCTGGCAGTGGTATTGTTCGTCAAACAGTGTCGATCTCGAGTGTTACACTCTGAGTGCATAGTAGTATAGACATTAGCATTAGCAAGATAGCAGTGGTGGAAAGTAACTAAGTATTTGTACTCAAGTACTGTCCTTAAGTACATTTTCGAGCTACTTGTACTTTATGTGAGTATTTTCATTTTAGCACTTTGATTGCCTAAGGCTAAATTCAGGTTGCCAGCTCTATTTGTCTATGTAGAAGTTCCCCTTCTTTGCAGGGCTATAACTTTTTAAATTCTATTGCTAAATTGCCATTATTAGGGCCCATTCAATGTCCTATATATATTGTTCAGGGTGTAGCAACGTTAAACTTTTTCATTCACATATTCATACTAAAATATGATCTAAAGTATAAGTATGTTTTCATCTCTTTCTGCAGCTTTCTCCAGAACGTGATTTATAGCCCCAAATGCATTATATTGATGATCAAATACAGTTTGATAGCAATCGGCGCGATATAAAAAAATCCAACTGGACGTACTTCTGGAAGTTACTACACATCATCTGATGTTGACCGGATGGGCGGGGGATCGTTTATAATTCCGTGGGCAGCGTTATACCATTCATCTAATGTGGGTAAAATGTTCATCATAGCAGTTAGTATCGTACACATTGAAAAATAACGCTGAATCTTACCGTATCTTCCTCACGCCGTTGGGCGATGAGCGTGGAACAGACATTTTCCTATTATGGGATATAGAAATATCCGGTCCATTTCCAGGTTGTATAATAATATATACGTCCAAATCATGTTGTTTTTTCGAGTTATTTCCACCGATCGATGTTCACTGTGTGAAGACTGAGTCTCTCTAACACTGGCGAGTGCCCGGACCCCATATGGAGTGAGTCCTACCGGGTTAAAGGTAACATCCGTTTTTTCGATCTGGCGATCGGCCACCAGATGGCGGTCTTGAACCGCTAGAGGATTGAGAGGAGATCACACTTGTGTCTAAGGCCCCCGGAAAGGAAATATGATTCCGATCACAGATTTTTGAAATATTGATATCAAAGACGAGTTACGGCGTCTTCGGCAACTTGAGCATGGCGGGGAAGGACGCCTAAAAGCGTCTTCCGGCAGTTAAAGTGTTAGGGAACTTTATACTTTTATTCCACTACATTTATCTGAATCAGTTACTAGTTACTTTGAAGAAAAGGATTTTGCCTAGAAAACACAATATACAAAATAAGAAATGTATGAAGATGATATACTTTCACATTTGAAGCCTGTCAACTTCAAGAGGACGTCATCAGTAGGGATGGGTATCGTTAGGATTTTATCGATACTACTACTCTTATCGATACTGCTTAACGGTTCGGTACTTTATCGATACTCTTATCGGTTCTTTTTGAAAAAAGACAATTAATTAAGAACAGAATCGACATTGCTTTATTATTTATACAACTTTATAAATAAGAATTATAAATAAATATAATTTATGCAGGGAGGGGTATATTTGCAGTTGAGAGCATTGGTCATCTCCCTACAGTAAAGATTAGAAATGATTGAATTATTGTAAATTTGTGTGGAGTGGTGGGAATAGCTGCTTCAATAATAACTTATATTATAACAACAACAACAACAACAACAACAACAACAACAACAACAACAACAACAACAACAAACAAGTTAGACAACTATGTATACAAAAAAAACGATATACACTGAATGATTAGTTGTTACCTAAAGCCCTTGGACTCCACTGTAGAGAAGGGGTGCAGGCCTTTGACAACAAACTTTGTCACAGCCCTGTGACACTCATTCACCCTATCCTCTGTCATCCTTCCTCTAGCTGCTAGGGTGAAAGGACTTTGGGTGGTGGAGGTAGAGGGAGGATGTGTGGTGGCCCTGGGCTCACTGGCCTGGGACACATTGGTGGCTGACGCCTCAGCTTGACTATCTATAAAACGTTTTTAGATTGTAGTATTTGTAGCTAAACAATTATTTTGTTTATTAGCCTATTTGTAATAATTCGTTGTTAGCCTAGGAAACTCCGTATCTTGGCTTACCGGCTGCAGTGGACGTGGATGCAGATGGACCACTGCGCGCAAGGCAGTCGAATACGTCGCATTTCTGCACGCTAATATCATGTTTTGCCAACAAATGTTTTGATAGGTTGCTCGTATTGCCACCCTTACTGGCAAATGTTTTGTTGCACTTGTGGCAACGTGCATTGACCCTTGTAAAGTATATCCATACTTTAGAACGCTTCGCTCTATCCGCCATGATCACGACTCAGTGCATGCAGAGCTGCTGTCTGTGTGCAGCGCGCTATAGCACGGGGCGTCGGGTTAAGGAGTACCCGTATGTAGTACCCGTATGTCTATGTGTAGCACTAGCGAGCGACTCGCGAGGAGTGTGTGTAATAATTGACTCGCTGGCTGCGGCTCGCTTCTCGTGCAGAGACAGAGAGAGGATCGTTCGCAACTTTTAAATAATAATAATAATAATAATAATAATAATAATTTCTCTAGAGTATCGATAGCAGTACCGAGGACGTCGGAGCTTATAAATACTCTGGTATTTTCTAATATAGTACCGGTTCCCGTTCAAAACCGGGGTCCGGGGGGCATCCCTAGTCATCAGCGAAGCATAACTGGACCACATACCACTACACAACCTGTAGAGGCAGGGAACAAGATAAGTACCCGCCAACCGCCAATGGCGGGCAGATTTTAAGGTTTGGCGACTAACAATGAGAGGTCTGCCCGCCACCTGGCGTGTAGTTCATATCGATACTCTTATTTTGAAAATCCTGTGCGGGTCTCATTTCCGCCCCAAGCGCAGCTCCAGCTATAATATCTATGGCTCCGTCAGCTAGCAACGTTCGGTTCATATGATACTCTTATTTTTTTTAAACCTGTGGCAACTCCGCAAGTCATATCCGCCCAGTCCGTGCTTCTGCTTGCATTAAAGCAGAGCAGGGCTACACAGCAGTGCGCCTATTTTGCGAGCCGAAATAAGTCTGGTGTTTTTTTTTCTCACAGCGGGTCAAATGCATCGTCGCCATTCCTTTATGCCCACATCGCCCTGAAATGAACGTTACGTTAGCGTAAGCTAACAAGCTAATCCTGATCAGAGGCAGAGCCATGAGAACAGCAGACAGTGTGGACTGGGGAAAGGGAAATGGGGGGGGGGGGGGGCACTCTCCCTTTCTCTGTGTGTGTGCGTTTGGAAAGACGATGAAGTCACTAGTCAGGACTCAGGACAGGAGTATATTAGAGTAAACTGAGGATGGACAGATAATGTTGATATTCAAATATAAAAAAGTTTCGAGAGGAGTGGAAGTTTGAAGACAGACTAGACTACAATATGATGCGGGGGTGGTGAGTAGCATATGAGAGTATTATATAGTAATAATAACACATGGCGATATACTAAAAAGCTAAGTAAAAGCTGGTAAGTCAAAAAGTAAATTTTGTTCCCTGTGGTCAATGGATACTAGGCCTGCCGCGATAAGCAATAAATCGATTAATTGCCGCGATAATTAAAATGAATGCAATGATTTTGACGGGCGCGATTAATTGCTATTTGCGCGTTTGTTTTAATGAGGCGGAACCAGTGCCCCTTGTCAGTCACTGTCCGTGTTGGGAGGCGGGCCGCTGGCTTTACTACAGAGCACAGCACAGGAGCTCCGTGGGGCTAACGTTACCCCTCATTGTGTCTATTCTACTAGCATTAACGTTACTCATACAAACAATCAATAGCGAGTTATATTGATCACGCTATGTACGATAGCCATGCTAAAACGCTAGCACAACATTAGCACCTAACCTAACAACAAGCCTTAACAAGTCAGCGATCTTTTTGCGAGACTAAACTCTCCGCTCGGTGGCAAATTGTGTTGATGTCGGTTTTGTTTAATCAATAAATGAGGCAGAATACACAGTGACTGTATCCTTTGTTTATTGCACTTGTGCCTGCTGCAAACATAATGATTATGAAATCCTATGAGAGACATTAAAGATGGCGGCTTTCTGTTTTCGTTCAGACTCCCTCAGACTCTCCAACGAGTGACGCGTCTCTATTCTGACCAATCAGTGGTCTGCAGTGTTTCACGTGACTTTTCTGGTACCACTTCTACTCGCTTGGAACCACGACAGAGCAGGGACTAAAAAAGTACCCAAAAAGTACCTGATAATCACAACAATACTTCCGGTCCGGTCGGTGGGCTTCAAAATAAAAGTCTAAAACACCGGAAAAGACGGAGCGGTGGGCTTCAAAATAAAAGTTTTGGGAAATAAATTTCTCCAAAAAAAAAATTCTCTAACCGGTCGCAATAATATCGCTTATCGCGATATTTTCGGGGGCAATTAATCGCCCAGCAAAATGTGTTATCGTGGCAGGCCTAATGGATACACAAACGTCATGTAGAATGTGTACTTTAGATACTTAAGTACATTCAATAGCAAATACTTCTCTACTTTTACTTAAGTAGAATTTGAATGGAGGACTTTTACCAGCACTCATTTATCTGAGTATTTCTACTTTTATAAAAGGAACTGTGTACTTCTTTCACCACTGCAAGATAGGTAGGAGTATAAGTATAGTAGTAAGATACATAATAGTAAAAGACAGTAAGAAGGTTTCAGATATTGTTTGAAGGTGTGGTTTTAGTCTACGAGGACCAAGAATAGCCTGCTTTATGAAAGACTCACAATGAGCAGTAATAACAGCTTAGACAGGCGCTTATTTGACATGACATATCACCCTCACAGGTAGGTAACCTGAGGTGGGCGACCCGGGACTGTTTGCTCTAGATAAAGAGGCTGAGACTGCTGAGTAATAGCTATCGTGCAAAGGCAACTTCTGAATCTGATACAAGGGCGGCACTGGCTTTACACATCAAATACTTCCTCCATTCATCAACTCTCAAACAGGCTTGAGCGATTCCGACTCAGTTTGAAGAATCCAATAAAAAAAATTGGAGCTCTGTCAAACAGAGAAAGCAATCGTTTACTAGTAGACCCTACCCAAGAGCCTCCCAATAGTAACTTGTTTTTCAACCTGGATGTGGTGGTAAAGAGACAGCTTACTTTGCGATAAAACCTGGCATGTGGCGTTTATGGTGGTCAAAAATGCACAAGTGAATGACCAATATACACACAACCTGGTTCCTGTTATTTATAATCACATAATGCCTCAGGTATTACCTCCACCTGTCCTATCGGTCTATGGGTTTTAGCCCACTAGGCACTTGGCGATAAAGCAGTTCAACGGTGTGAATGAGGTGTGTGTGCAGTGTTTATTGGATTAGTGCAGTTTGAAGATGGATCGAATTGAAATGGCATCACATACACCACTGCCCACCATCATGCTAATATAAACGGGTTTGTTTCACCTCTGCTTATCAGATCCGTGACCTTACAGAGACAACCCTCCACACTTAACCCTTTCACTGCCACATGACATGAAAGGGTTAACCGGCTGTTGTGTGGCAGTGAAAGGGTTAACCTTATGTGTATTGTCACAGTGAAAGGGTTAACCGGTTGGTAGTGCGGCAGTGAAAGGGTTAAGCAGGTGGGTTGCCAACAAGGACCCATTTGGCTTATTATGGAGACACTTCTGTGAATTATATCGACAACACCTTCTCAATGATGACAGATCCGGAGCACTTTTTTTATAAAAAAAATTAACATATGGTCCAATGCCTGATGTCTTTAACCTTGGTATCTACACTACCTTACCGTACCGTGCACATGTGGCTATTAAATCAACATTCAGTACCGCCTGAGAAAACAGTTGCAACTGACCTGCACATCCCCTTATAAATGGTAAATGGTGCATTTATATAGCAGCTTTTATCCAAAAGCGCTTTAGAATGTTGTTCCTCACATTCATACACTCACATTCACACTCTGACAGCAGAGGCAAGTGGCAACCATGCAAGGTGCCAACCTGCACATCTGGAGCAATTAGAGGTTAAGTAAGTGTCTTGCTCAAGGACACTTTGACACGCTGCCCGGGAATCGAACCGGAAACCTCTGGATTACCAGACGACTGCTCTACCTCCTGAAACACTGTCTCCCTTAAATCAACAGTCAGTACCGCCTGAGAAAACAGTTGCAACTGGCCCACACATCCCCTTATAATGGTGGGCTGCGACGTGTAAAAGGTTCGAGTTACCCATCATTGGTACACAAATACAGTAAATACACCAGTCACTCTTGCCCTCTACAAGGATGCATCGTGCATTCCAGTCATGCCGGCAATGCACAAGGGGGGGGAAAAAGTGACTGTCGACGGAAAGGCACGACTCGTCAGCTATTAGTTTCCCAGGCAGAAGGAGCACTGTGCTGGCCTGGGCATTCCTCACAGCATTATTATCTGAGGCAGCGAGAGAAGTAAACATGCGTTAAATAATCAGCGACAGTGTGTCGCGATATGAATAGTGCTTTTGCTTACCTGTCGTGGCGACATCTGCGGCATCAGATGAACGGTTCGGTAGATCATTCGAGTAAGTGCTTTCCAAGCCCAGTACCGCATAGATGACGAGTCCACGTAGCAATAGAATCACTACCTTGTGGACGTAACTCATGGTGAAGGAATAATAATTCTTATCCCTGGGAAATGGGGGATTACAGCGACAACAAAAAAGGCAATCCCAGTTAATGGAAATGTCAGGATATTTTCTGCACGCAAAACAATGCGCATTCACCAAAATTGCCTTTTGGGCAGAAGTCACCGAATGTGTCGAGTCACAAGAAAAGACAACAGTTGAGGAGGGGGAAATAACTTTAAAATCCAGCCTTACTGGGAGACTATCCGTGAGATATATATCTACCGGCTGACACGTAAAATGCGAACAGGCATTGTTAATCAAACGGATACTTTGATAAATATACAGGGGAACAGGAGTCAAAGTAGTGATGGCAAATCTACTCAATAATTGTCCTGGTCAAACTGCTGGAAACTGAAATAGTTCCAGTAGGTAGAGGCTATTCCAGTGAGGTGACCCCCGTCCATGGCACCGGTATCAGATTGATCACAGAATCAAAAAAGGTAGGCTAGTAGTATCCTACAACAACAAAAACGATGGTCTTCAATCAATTAAGTTGACTTCCCTGGTAGGAAAAGTGCACATGAAGGAATCCCCCCATTGCCCGTAGAAAAACACAGCAAACCTCTAGCTTGCTATCGTGGAAATCCGCTGGGCTTTATTATCCTCCGCAATAGCAGCATTCAATCCTTATGTAGGCCTATGAGTTAGGACAACATTAAATCCTTACGTAGGCCTATGAGTCGCGACAGTATTGTCTCTGTACTTCCACGTACAGTATGCAAACATCGGCGTTAGCCTCAGCATATTGAATGCGTAGTGTCTCCGGAGGGTCCGCCTCTCTTCAAACCCAAAGTGGGGAGAGAGAAATCTCACTGCGTTAAAAAAAATTGTAGTTTCCTTCGTTGTTTCCCCCCCCCAATCTCTCTTCGATTTCGCGGTCCAAAACAAACAACAGCGGTCGTCGCCGACCGACGTCGTTCGCCTCTTCTACTTCCTAAAAAAAGAAAGTTGAAATTCGTTGGGTTCCCGTTGTTGGCTCGGCGGCGTCATGCTGCATCTGTGTGTGTGGAGAGAGAGATACCCTGTGTGTGTGGAGAGAGAGAGAGAGAGAGAGAGATACCCTGTGTGTGTGGAGAGAGAGAGAGAGAGAGAGAGAGAGAGAGAGAGAGAGAGAGAGAGAGAGAGAGAGAGAGAGACCCTGTGTGCTGTGTGTGTGGAGAGAGAGAGGGACCCTGTCGCCTCCTCGTATCAACCGCGCGCCGGCTGATGCAGGACAGCAGTGTGGAGGCTCGAGCTCGAGAAGTGTGGAGGCTCGAGGGCGGAAGTAAATATGCAAATCACTTGACATCAGGGAACCGAACACATTAATGTCGTGATAGGTATTTGTGGACTCCAGGACTGTTTCTCGTTCTCCGTGTGTTCCTGATAAACAGATAGATAAATACCATCGATTGAATCCACCTTTGTCTCTTGAATCTCTGTCCAGCTGGCTCATACATATTAATCCAACAAATTCAGTTTTTATAAATCAGTCGTCCCTCGTCGTGTGTGAAGCGCTACGCAGTGATACCGTAGCAGCCGATTTGTCGGCTCATGTCGCGAGGCTCATGCTGGTGGTTGCGAACTTGCGATACCGGCGAGTGTGTATCACATTCACACACAGACAGTCCCTGCCGTTCCACGTCGCAGGCTGTGTGTGGTGTTTCTTTTTTTCCCCTTTGTTTTTTACTGACGTGACGACTCGAGGGGGGGGGGCCTGGATGTGGGATCGTGAACTGCATCCAAAGGAGAGGAATTCTCCTTAGAAACTTCGGGGTGTTTTCCCCGTCACCGTGACGCGGATGCTCGCCCGGTCCATTGTTCTCTACTTCCTTCTTGTAACGGTGCTCCCCCCATCATCACGACACTCACCGGCCTTCGACGTTTTCCTCCTCGCTGAGCGTCGTTATTGGCCAGACCGTCCCAACATGGCAGAGTGTGATTGGTTGCCTCAGACACCGCTTTGGTCCGTTTTAAAGATGCTAAGCGCGCGGAAGAGTACCAGTCTGTGCAATAGTATGCAGCTGCAGAACCACATCTCCAGCAGGCTGGGGTCCCGCAGGCTGAGCTCCCGCAGGCTGAGGTCCCGGACGCTTCCATTGGCTGATTTGGGTCACGTGACCTTCCCACCCAATGGCTGAATTGGAGTGTTGCACTGCGGGCATTGGCTGATTTGGGTCACGTTGCACTGCGGGATTGATTGATTGATTGATTGATTGATTGATTGAAAACTTTATTAACAGATTGCAGAATGCAGTACAGCTCAATACACACAATTGTTAAGGGGATGCAGACCATGCAGTACTGTTACATTTGTGACATACAGTAAATATATACAAGGGGGAGGGAACTGTACATTTATGATGAATTGAAAATGGGGGACCCTGATGTAAACAAGACGGAAGTCTTTCTCTGGTCTGCATCCCCTTAACAATTGTGTGTATTGAGCTGTACTGCAAGAATGGGTACAAGTCACAGGCTCTTAGCCCATTCGGTAAATCCGATCACGCCGCCATCTTTCTTTTGCCAAAGTACAAACAAAGTCTCAAGCGAACGCCGGTGGTCTCGCGGGAGGTTAAGCGTTGGACCGTGACGTCAGAGGAGTCACTCCAAGCTGCACTTGAATGCACAGACTGGAGTGTATTCCGTGATAACACAGCCAATATTAACGAATACACTGAAACGGTGCTTGACTATGTCTGTACTCTGGTAGAAGAAACAATCCCCTCCACCACAATTAAAATCTACCCAAATCAAAAGCCCTGGGTAGACAAATCCGTCCGTGAGGCTCTGAAAGTGCGCACATCAGCATACAACACCGGGCTGGTGACAGGCAACATGGAAGAACACAAGATGGCAATATACAACGTCAGGAGAGCAGTAATAGAGGCAAAACGGCGTTACAGGGATAAAGTTGAACTTCAGTTTGAACAGGCTGACTCTAGAGGCATGTGGCAGGGCCTCAGAACAATGACAGATTACAAAGGCACCTCCCTCAAACTGAACAGTGACATCTCCTTAGCAAATTATCTCAATTCCTTCTATGCGAGGTTTGAGGCTGTGAATAAAAACACCAGCCTACAAACCACGGCAATGGGGGGGGGGGGTCTGCTGATGGAGACTCAGTGTTCAGGGTAACAGAGCATGAGGTGAGACGGATCTTTAAAAAAGTGAATATCAGGAAGGCAGCAGGACCGGACGGCATCCCCGGCCGCGTCCTAAAAGTCTGTGCCGACCAACTGGCCCCGGTATTCACTGACATCTTCAACCTTCAACCGCTCAAGTGGCTGCTAGTGTGTGAGCGTGCACAGCGTGCGTGTCGTGTGGGTGCTCATGTGTGCTTATGTGTGGATAGTTCAGTGTTCTGTGGTACTCAATGTTCATGCTATACTATAGCATGAACATTAGACTCAACTATAGAGAGTGTGCTGACCTACGGTGTGTCTGTGTGGTTCTCCAGCTGCACAAAGGCAGAGCAAGAGGCTCTACAGAGGGTGGTGAAGGCGGCAGGCAGGATCGTCGGGACTCCTCTACCAAACATCACCTCCGTCTTCACCTCCCGCTGCCTCCACTGCTCCAAGTGTATCATCAAGCAAGTTGAAAGCATTAAGCTCCTTGGAGTGACACTGGATAGTACTCTATTTTGGTCAAACCACATCACTAACATTGTCTCAAAGATGGGAAGAGCTGTAGGCATTGTTAGAAAATGTGCTTCTTTTGTTGATCGTCCTCTTCTACGTCAGATTATTCAGAGTCTAGTCCTGTGTCATGTTGATTATTGTTCTGTGATCTGGTCATCTGCCACCAAAGGTGAGATCAGGAGACTACAGGTAGTCCAGAACAGGGCAGCACGGTTGGCTTTGGGTTGCTCACTAAGGTCCAATGTCATGCATGCATGCTGGTCTCTCCTGACTCACAGTTGAAAAAAGGTTATCGTCTAACTCATTTGTATTGTGTAAATCAGTCATTAACAGCAAGACTCCATATTTTGTGTTTGAGCAACTTGTTTACAGAAGATCTATACAAGACCATAATACAAGAGGGGCCAGAAATGGTCAGTTTGTACTCCCTCGTCCTAGAACCAATGCTTTAAAGCGGTCTTTTATTTATAGGTGCATAACACTCTGGAACAACCTACCTAGTTATCTCTACACTTTTAGTAAATCGATTTTTAAAAAGAAACTAAAAACTCAATTACAGCTGTTGCCTTAATGTGTATTGCATTTGTGTATGGGTTTTTGCCTATTAGCCTACAAGTTCTCATTTTGTATCTTTAAAAATTGATATTTATTGTATGTTTTGTTAATTGTTTAGTTTTTTATTTCTATCTATAGCATCTGTGAAAGTATCTTATTTGCTACTAAATCCTTGTTTTTAACTTTTGTATTGATCTATGCATTAACTGTTTTATGTATTGTGTTGTGTGGATCAATCAATCAATCAATCAATCAATCCCGCAGTGCAACGTGACCCAAATCAGCCAATGCCCGCAGTGCAACACTCCAATTCAGCCATTGGGTGGGACGGTCACATGACCCAAATCAGCCAATGGAAGCGTCCGGGACCTCACCCTGCGGGAGCTCAGCCTGCGGGACCCCAGCCTGCTGGAGATGTGGTTCTGCAGCTGGAAGCATCTCAGTCTGTGTGCCGGCTATGATGACACATCAACAAGCAATGCCACGTGACGCATTCCTTTCATCTATGCCAATGCACACTACAGATGGTGATCCATTGACCTGAGTCTTACTTTACCACATAGCTTCTCTTGTATTGTAGTGTAGTAATGTATTGAGATGTCGAACGGCTGAAAATTGAATATTTATATTTTTATGAAGCCCCAATGATGCTCAACTCTGACATAGTTGAACAGCGCCCTTCGCGTGTAGCTTAATCCCAGCGGAAGAGTACCAGAACGCTTCCGCATTCTTCGCCGCACGCCAGTATGGTAATGCGCATTTCCTTTTCCTTCGCCCAGGTGCTGAAATGGAAATGCATGTAGTACATTGCAACACAACGCAGCATTTCCGCGTACATTGCAACGTAACACAACGCAAGCTGTCAACTGTAGCCTACTTTACATATTATCCAAACGAGGACCACATAATGTTATTTCCCTGTACATTGTAACATTAACACAACGCAGCTGTCAACTGTACTTTACATATTATGGAATACATGTATATTATCGCGACGCGATTCACTCGCTGTCGCCGCTGTCAACTGTACTTTACATATTATCCAAACGAGGACCACATAATGTTATTTCCCTGTACATTGTAACGTTAACACAACGCAGCTGTCAACTGTACTTTACATATTATGGAATACATGTATATTATCGCGATGCGTCGTCACAGACTAAACAGTGTTCTGGATTTTCCTACAATGGATTATTGATTGTAAATTGAACCCTTGCACTGAAGAACCATTATGAATCTGTTCGAAAATGTTTTGGATCTAAATCACTTGGAGTTTGAAAGTGATATCAGAAGAAACTACTCAACCTCGGCTGTCTTTAACTATGAGTGAACACAACACTCTAACTTACCATGTTTAGATAATGAAGTACTCAACCTCTACTGTATTTAACTATGAGTGAACACAACACTCTAACTTACCATGTTTAGATAATAAAGCACTCAACCTCTACTTGTCTACTGTCTGACTGAACACAACACTCTAACTTACCATCTTTAGATAATGAAGTACTCAACCTCTACTGTATTTAACTATGAGTGAACACAGCACTCTAACTTACCATGTTTAGATAATGAAGTACTCAACCTCTACTGTATTTAACTATGAGTGAACACAACACTCTAACTTACCATGTTTAGATAATAAAGCACTCAACCTCTACTTGTCTACTGTCTGACTGAACACAACACTCTAACTTACCATCTTTAGATAATGAAGTACTCAACCTCTACTGTATTTAACTATGAGTGAACACAGCACTCTAACTTACCATGTTTAGATAATGAAGTACTCAACCTCTACTGTATTTAACTATGAGTGAACACAGCACTCTAACTTACCATGTTTAGATAATAAAGTATAACCTCTACTGTCTTTAACTATGAAGGAATTACAACCTTTATTTAATGGTTAATATTTTGTACCTCGGCGCGGCTGAATAACAGTAGCAGTGATCGCCTGCTGCGTCCATCGTGTGTATGTGATTAATATGAACCAATTATGAACCAAAGCGTGATTAATATGAACCAAAGCGTGTTAATATGTGTCGAACCAAGCGGGGATCTCATGCGCATGCGCGCGCGAGCACCTCGCGAGCACCTGGGCGAAGGAAAAGGAAATGCGCATTACCGTACTGGCGTGCGGCGAAGAATGCGAAAGCGTTTTGGTACTCTTCCGCTGGGATTAAGCTACACGCGCCCCCTTCACCCCACCCCCTCTGAATTGAATTGAATTGAATTGAATCTCTCCAGAATATTGGGTAGTTGCATCCCCACATGTATGTTGAAGCAGGAAGGCAGCAGGACCGGACGGCATCCCCGGCCGCGTCCTAAAAGTCTGTGCCGACCAACTGGCCCCGGTATTCACTGACATCTTCAACCTGTCCTTGGAACAGGCCGTCATCCCCACCTGTCTGAAGAAGTCCACCATCATCCCTGTACCCAAAAAATCTACGCCCGCTTGCCTCAACGACTACCGCCCTGTAGCCCTCACCTCCATAGCCATGAAGTGCTTTGAGAAGCTAGTGAAGGGCTACATCTGTTCCTCCCTCCCCATCAACCTGGACCCTCTGCAATTTGCATATCGCCCCAACAGGTCCACGGAGGACGCCATAGCCCATGTGCTGCACACAGCAGCATCACATCTGGACAAGAGGAAGGGGAACTATGTGAGAATGCTGTTCATCGACTACAGCTCAGCATTCAATACCATAGTCCCCTCCAAACTCATAGCCAAGCTCAGGGACCTGGGCTTGAACTATGACCTGTGCCAGTGGGTCCTGGACTTCCTGACGGGCAGACCCCAGGTGGTAAGAGCCGGCAACTGCACCTCCTCATCCATCACGCTCAACATAGGGGCCCCCCAGGGCTGTGTTCTGAGCCCCCTCCTCTACTCCCTGTACACACATGACTGCGTAGCACAGCGGAACAACAACACCATCATCAAATTTGCTGATGACACAGTAGTGGTGGGCCTGATCTCTGCCAACGACGAAAGGGCCTACCTGGAAGAGGTAGAGAACCTGTCACAGTGGTGTCAGGAGAACTGCCTCTCCCTGAACGTCAGCAAAACAAAAGAGATGATTGTGGACTTCAGGAGGTCGGGGGTCAAGGACTACAGCCCCCTCAGCATCGACGGGGCACCAGTTGAGAGAGTGAACAGTTTCAAGTACCTCGGAGCCCACATATCCGAGGACTTGACATGGACCACACACATTGACAGTGTTGTGAAGAAGGCACGACAACGCCTCTACTTCCTCAGGCGCCTAAGGAAGTTCCAAGTCAGTCAGAAGATCCTTAGGAACTTCTACTCATGTACAATAGAGAGCATCCTGACCGGCAACATCACCTCCTGGTTTGGGAATAGCACTGCACAAGACCGTAGCAGACTACAAAGAGTGACACGTTCAGCCGAACGCACAATTAGAGGGGGGCTTCCCACCCTCCAGAACATTTACAACAAGCGGTGCAAGGGGAAGGCTAAGAGAATTATTAAGGACTCGAGCCACCCGAACAACTGCCTCTTTGAACTGCTGCCGTCAGGCAAGCGATACCGGAGTCTTATGGCGAGCACAGAAAGACTCAGAAGGAGCTTCTATCCCCAGGCCATCAGGCTGCTAAACGAACAATAATCGCTAAACGAACAATAATCACTATGCAACAACCATCAAATGCACACAGCACACACACCCACACGCACACACACACTCACTCAAACAAACAACACACTGCAGCACCCACTCTCCACACTTTAGATCACACAAACACACTTACACTTTATATTTATTGATAAAGGATTTGCACTACAACTCGTACACCTACTGTGAATTGTACCTAAACTGCACCTCGTCCATTTATGCCTTGCACTATATAGTATTGTATATTAGTACACTGCACAGTATTGTATATTGTATGGTAACTACGTCTACGAACATTGTACATATGTCTAAACTGAACACTGTGACCTCTTTTTTTTTTTTTTTCTTCTAATTTTTACTATGTTTTTATTTCATACTTATCTTGTCATGCACAGTCTCTGGAGCGCAACAGTAAGAAGCATTTTGTACAAAAGTATTCTGTACTTCTGTATGACAACTATTAAAGAAACTTGAAGATGTGTACAAAATCAATGAGGGGTATATCCTTGAATAATTAGTTCTACAGATGAAGAATGCACTATTTGGAGTTTTCTTAATCAATAAAAAATGTTAAAAACAAACAACAAAACAGCCACAAAATTCACATTCAGATTTACTGGTCACGTCAGTGTCTTGGCTCCTTGTAGCATTGGCGTCAATAATGCAGGACGACAACAAAACAATGGAAATAACTACTAAAATAGCAGCATGAACAACAATAAAATATCCCTAGTTTACAATACAATAACCACAGTGTGGATGTAGCAAGTTCATAGTGGCAGTAGGAGCAATTATAGACTATAACATAACAATGACAGCATTGGTGTAGTGTGCAAATCAGCTGCTGAAAAGAAAACAATCAAAATAGCACTAATATACAATCCAACAATCAGTCTGGATGTACCTGTATCACTTTACAGTATATATCGTAATATTAATACTACAACTCTGTACATTCATCTGATTAGCACTATTACTCAGTAGTACTAATTTATTTTTGTGAACAAATTTTTTTATTATTTTTTTGACATGACATAAAACTAGACACACAAGCATTACAGTAAATATCCACAATAAATCACAGGATTATACATTCCAATATTTGAATCAATATAAATGTAGTTTACGAGATATATACATAATACTTGCAATACAATACAATACATACATATGCTCTTACTCGCTCTTCTTCCGCCCCCCCCCCCCCAGGACCCCCCTTGGATAATCCATCCATTATTTAGCTTCTAACCAAGGATTACAATTCATATGCTAACCTTTATTCTCTCCACCACTTCTAACCAGATTGCAATGCTGGCTTCATTGACACCTACAATTCTTGCTGTAGATATCTCTAGATAAATCACATCGAGATAAGTAAGAGCCCATAGTAGTACTAATTTATATATTTTATACCCAGTTTAATCTCCTGTACAACGTATGTTATTGTTGCACTTTACTGTTACATTTGCACTCTGGTTGGATGCCAAACTCCTTTTAGTTTCTACTGTACTTGTGCTGTATGATGACAATACATTTTAATCTAATCTTATGTAGTGTGTGCAGATTAGCAGCAGAACAACAATAAAGTAGCACTGCGCTATTTACATTTAGTCATTTAGCTGACGCTTTTATCCAAAGCGACTTACAAGTTCTGTACGACAAGTCCTCAGGAAGGGCACAACTCAAATCAGCTGAGTAACAACGTTCATCAAAGTGTTGAGTGCTACAGTGTAGGTTAGTTTATTAGGACAAGTGCATGACACACAGTAAGGTTAGTTAGGGTTACTATCATATAGTAATCACAGCATGGGTGTGGTGTGTGCGAGGTGGCAGCAGAAACACAATAAAATAGCACACTCATTTGTAATACGATAACCACAGTATTGTGACTCACAGATGGGCAGCCGGCCGTTAGGTTATTTGTTTATGAGCCTTACTCTCTGGGGGGGGGGGGGGGGGGGGGCTGTTCCAGAGCCTGCTGGTCCGGGACTTGAGACTTGTTGAGTACCGTTTACCAGATGGTAGTCCTGGTATCAAGAGCTCAGTCAATTAACTACTAGAGCAGTGGTTCTCAAACTTGTCCATGTCAAATTGATATATAATAGTGGTGTTTATCTGCCAGTCATCGTGCCAATAAATCGCATGTAAACAAAACCATTGTTATAACAATACATGGCAGCAGAACATTTTATTTGGATTTGGAATTTAAAATTAAAAAGTTTATACATTGGGGCGGTCAGGTGGCGTAACGGAGATTGCGTTCGTCACCAAACCCCGGAGCGGCTAGATTCGCCTGTTCGAATCCAGCTCACAGCTCCGGGGTTGTCACCAGCTTGGCTGGCCGTTCATACTAATACAATTGGCAGTATTAGAGGGTGGGAGAAGCTGGCGGGGTGGGTCCGGGTCGTTGTAAACAGCAACTCCTACAGTTCGGTCGGGGCGCCTGCTAAGCGCGGATAGGACTTGAGTGGGATAGTGTGATCCTTCCACACGCTACGCCCTCTCAATGAGAATCCGCGCTGCCAGGTGAAAAGAAGCGGTTGATTGGCTGGACGTGTGTCGGAGGAAGCACGTGATAGCCTCCACTCTCCCAGACCGACTGTGGGGGGTAAGTGCGCAGCGACCAGGAAGGGGGATTGGTAATTGGCATAACGACTAACATTGGGATGGGAGAAAATCGGAGGAAAATGGAGGGGGAAAAAAAGATAAAAAAAAAAATAAAAAAAAGTTTATACATTTCTAGATTTTTCCTTTTCATCTTTATCCAGGCCATTCTGTAAAATATAGATAGACAGACAGACAGACAGACAGACAGACAGACAGACAGACAGACAGAGGTTAAAATGAAAATCTAAGAATTCATCAGAGCAATGGCATGTGGGATGAAAAACTTCTTAAGCATGTTTTTTTGGGGCTAGGGGAACTCTATAGTGCCTTCCAAATGGACTCTTGTCAAAGCTCACTGCAAAGCCTGGGGAGGCTGCAACCTCGAAGGCCTAATGGTTGCTTCCAGTTCTCAGCTGAGACCTCAGAATAGTCCAGCGTGCTACACCTGAGGAGCGACACACTCCTGATGCAGATAAAACTTGAGTGGATAGGGCTAAACTGTGAACAGCCTGTATAGAGAGGCCAGTGCAAATGGGCCAGGACAACTGTGGGCTGCTCAAATGTCTGTATTTGATTTAAAGAATAATATCATTAAGCAGCGGTAGAAGAAATACCCAGATGAAATAGTACACTGGTAAAAGTGAAAGTCCTCCATTCAATGTTTTACTTAAATAAAAGTTGATAAGCATTTTATATTGAATGTGCTTAAGTATCTAAAGTAAAAGTATGCATGATGTTTGTGTATTACAGTGCTCAAACCACTGACCTCTAAAGGTTATGTAAAAGTGGTATGTGGTCCAGTTATGCTGCTCTGATTAAAGGTTATGTTAAAGTGGTATGTGGTCCAGTTATGCTGCTCTGATTAAAGGTTGTTTTAAAGTGGTATGATGTCCAGTTAAGCTGCTCTGATTAAAGGTTATATTAAAGTGGTATGTGGTCCAGTTATGCTGCTCTGATTAAAGGTTATGTTAAGGTGGTATGTGGTCCAGTTATGCTGCTCTGATTAAAGGTTATGTTAAGGTGGTATGTTGTCCAGTTATGCTGCTCTGATTACGTCCTCTTGAAGTTGGCAGGCTTAAAATTTGAAAGTATATAATTTGTCAAATTGTGCCATGTTTTCTATGCAAAATATTTGTCTTCAAAGTAACTAGGCTTACTGGCTTCAGATGAATGTAGTGGAGTAAAAAGTAAAAATTTTCCATTGAAATGTAGTGGAGTAAAAGTACAAAGTTCCATAAAATGAAAATACTCAAGTTAAAGTACCTCGCAATTGTGCTTAAGCACTTGAGTAGAAATACCTAGTTACTTTCCAACTGCTTTAAGAACTGCTTGTGGATACACGGCATACAAATAGATTCTTGGAAGGTTTGTTTTGCTTTTCACTGGCAGGTTTGCATTGAGAATTTAACCTGGTTTTAGAATTGAACAGAGCTAATCATCTCAAATTCATGCACGTAATTCAGCACAACCAGATTAGTCTTATATCGTGTTATTACACATAGATAGAATAGAAATACTTTTATTATCCAGAGGGAAATTTGACACTGCAAATCGCTCGACATTAAACATTTAGATTTTAGACAGAACAGGTCACGAATAAGAATAACAAAACCAATCAAATTGCCTAAGAATAGGAATAGAATAAAAATATAAGAATAGAATAAAATAGACAGTAAAAATATACTGAAGTCTACAGTAGGTGAAATATTGCACAGTGCCGTTTCAAAAGTAAGAGTCCAGGAAGATGGTAGTTGTCACTCTGTGCTCAGTGATGCAGTGAGGCACAGTGATGCATTCTATAGTCTGTATAGCAACAAGCAGCACGCTACCGAACGCTATCC
>NC_140168.1:183807490-183857849 GCF_963971535.1 Notolepis coatsorum | reverse complement strand
GAAGGAAAGAGAGAGGAGAGGGAGATGAGAGAGAGGGAGAACGAGGAGAGAGAGAGAAGGAAGAGAGGAGATAAGGAAATAGAGAGAATGAGGGAGTGTGAGGAAGAGAGGAAGAGAAGGAAAGAGGAGGATAGAGGAGAGGGAGAGAAGGAAAGAAGAGGAGAGAAGGAAGGAGAGTGATAGAGGGAGAGAGAATGAGAGGAGAGGAAGAGAGAGAGAGGAGAAAGTGTGTGTGAGGAGGAGGGGGGAGTGAGGAGAGTTTGTGAGAGAGGGAGAGAGAGAGAGGGGGGCAGGCAAAAGAGATGAGCAGCATAATTTGATACGTCAGCGCGGGGGGGGGGGGGGGGGGGCAGCAGCAGATGCTGGTGGGGGGGGGGGTTTAAACTTCTCATGTCCCTCAGCTAAGCGACCCGTCAATTACCCATTCTGCCTGCTCAGTATCTCTGGTGCGCAGCCAGAGTACAGTACGGCCTGTCCAAATATTTATCCTATCACATAATAGGTCTGATATTCAATTAAGGAGCCCGCGCTACCAGCCGGCTGAGGTGGGTCTGGATCCGGCCCGCCAGAACAGATCTAAGAACCATATGACTTGGACTAGTCTACTGTAAGGTACCAAAGAAAAAACAAACTTGAGACAAACTTTCTTCAGGTTTAAAATCTGTAGTTTTATTGACAGTGCACTGGACATGTGTTGGACATCGGACAGACATTGGCATTGAAGGACATAAATTACATGAACACTAAAACAATAATAATGATACAAAAAAAATGTAATACATTCAAGTCAAACGTCATACATATTGTAATGGAATGTGCTAATAAAAGAACGATCAGAGCAATAATCATAATAATACAAAAATGAAATAACAATAATCTATGTCTCTATGACATGCAAACATTTACAAAATAAATAGTGAGAATAAAGGGATTAATCCCTTCTACTGAGTCGCATTCATAAGGCATTTAATAACATTTCATTTATGTACAATACAGCAGTAAAAACAAAAAAAATACCATAGATAACATGACACGTTAATTATTATGTTGCAGTTTAAATGGAAGTTTGTGGCTTTTGACCGTTTGGTTCAAAGCACTGGCAGCGCGGCTCATCTCCTCCCTAAACGCTAACAGCGTTATCTAGCGGCGCTGTGACAAGCGGCGTGGCCACAGGAGAACAATTAATTTGCGAGCGTCTAATGAATACTTCAGCGGGCGATCGCTGTTCCGGTCAAAGACACAATCACCTCAATCACCCCCCCCCCCTTCCCCCTCCCTCCCTCCGAATATACAATAGGTTCCTCAGCTGGTTTGCGCGGCGGCTTGCGTATCATCTTACCCCCGTACGGCTTAAGGAGGCGAGCTTAGCTCATCCGCAAGGCTATACTTACACTTACTGTATGATATATTATCTAATAACATGATACACGGTGTCAACTACTTCTAGGAGCATGCGTGCTGCCAGGGGGGAGGAGGGGGTCTTGGCTAAACGATGGCGGACGCTGCTCCCGTTACCGGGGCTTCATTGTCCCCCGCAGGTGTTGCTTTGCATCTCCGGTTGCCGTCTCTTCACGCACCGTCCGTCGCTGTTGGCACGACGACGGGGGAGTGGAGTGGCATCTTCGTAGCGTCTTTATCACTCGCTCACGCACGCGCACGCACACAAGCGGACGTACACACACACACACACACACACACACACACACACACACACACACACACACACACACACACACACACACACACAGGGGCTCGTCAGATGGCCGTGGCGAAAAGGAAGACCTGGATGAGGGCATGACCTTAAGGGTTGAAAGGTCGGCGAGCACGGCCTGCAGTGGGGTCCAATGGAAGGCGAGTCAGACACAGTTTTATTATAATATAATAAATAAGCAGCATTCTACCCCTCGACTGGGCCTTCAAGCACCTGTCCAACACTGTTAAGTCCCCCCCCCCCCCCTCCCACACACACACATACACACACGCACACCAGAAAACACGCTGAAGCACATGCATACTGATGCAGGACCGCTGGTGAAACGGCAGTTTGCGCTGCAGGATTATTGCCGTCCCCCCACCCTGCCTTTTGGGATAGGTGGGGGGGGGGGGGTTAAGTTTAGGGACCCTATCGTGTTCACGGAGGGGGTCTAGCGTTTCAGCGCCGGGACCGGGGAGGGGGCTAAAAATAAAGACAGAAGCAGCAGCGTGTTATGATAGCTCCTCTCGGCCGGGGGGCCATATGGTAAATGAGCGAGCAAATACCACGGGCTGCATCTTAAGACTGACCTCAGGTCAGCCTGACGCCCCGGGTGACACACTGCGGATTTACCCCACTGGGAGGAAGGGAGAGAGAGAGAGAGAGAGAGAGAGAGAGAGAGAGAGAGAGAGAGAGAGAGAGAGAGAGAGAGAGAGAGAGAGAGAGAGAGAGAGCAGAGAGGTAGAGAGAGAGAGAGAGAGAGAAGAGAGAGAGAGAGAGAGAGAGAGAGAGAGAGAGAGAGAGAGAGAGAAATGCAGGAAGGTTGAGAAGGAGAGAGAGAGGTGCAAGAAGGGAGAGAGAGAGGTGCAGGAAAGGAGAGAGAGAGAGGTGCAGGAAGGTTGGGAAGGAGAGAGAGGTGCAGGAAGGGAGAGAGAGGTGCAGGAAAGGAGAGAGAGAGGTGCAGGAAGGAGAGAGAGAGAGGTGCAGGGAGGTTGGGAAGGAGAGAGAGAGGTGCAGGAAGGGAGAGAGAGAGGTGCAGGAAGGGAGAGAGAGGTGCAGGAAGGGAGAGAGAGAGGTGCAGGAAGGGAGAGAGAGAGGTGCAGGAAAGGAGAGAGAGAGGTGCAGGAAGGGAGAGAGAGAGAGGTGCAGGAAGGGAGAGAGAGGTGCAGGAAGGGAGAGAGAGAGGTGCAGGAAGGAGAGAGAGAGAGGTGCAGGGAGGTTGGGAAGGAGAGAGAGAGGTGCAGGAAGGGAGAGAGAGAGAGGTGCAGGAAGGGAGAGAGAGGTGCAGGAAGGGAGAGAGAGAGGTGCAGGAAGGGAGAGAGAGAGGTGCAGGAAAGGAGAGAGAGAGGTGCAGGAAGGAGAGAGAGAGAGGTGCAGGAAGGAGAGAGAGAGGTGCAGGAAAGGAGAGAGAGAGGTGCAGGAAGGAGAGAGAGAGAGGTGCAGGGAGTTGGAAGGAGAGAGAGAGGTGCAGGAAGGGAGAGAGAGGTGCAGAAAGGAGAGAGAGGTGCAGGAAGGTTGGGAAGGAGAGAGAGAGGTGCAGGAAGGGAGAGAGAGGTGCAGGAAAGGAGAGAGAGAGGTGCAGGAAGGGAGAGAGAGGTGCAGGAAGGGAGAGAGAGAGGTGCAGGAAGGAGAGAGAGAGAGGTGCAGGGAGGTGGGAAGGAGAGAGAGAGGTGCAGGAAGGGAGAGAGAGGTGCAGGGAGGTTGGGAAGGAGAGAGAGAGGTGCAGGAAGGGAGAGAGAGGTGCAGGGAGGTTGGGAAGGAGAGAGAGAGAGAGAGAATGCAGGGAGGTTGGGAAGGGGAGAGAGGGGGAGGGGTGCGAGTTTTTACTTTCACTCAGTCAGTCATATGATAGCGCTGGCGCTGGGAGCGATATACAGTATATGTGACATGAGGCTCACGCATGGTGATGGCATGCACTGCAATCCTGCTAGTGCTTACGGTAATAATGACACATTGATGACATGTGGATAATAGCCATACTATAAGTATGAGTGATTTGGTTATTTTTTAGTATGCGATTACGGCGATTCGATGATTTCTTTTGTTTCAACGCGAAAAGATCCAGCTGATTACTTTCATCACTGCTGATTGAGTAATGAAGTGGCCCCTGATCATCATTAACGTCAATGTTTAATCTACCTATATTAACTTGTAATAACATCCCTGTTCTGTTCCAGTGGGGGGGGGGGGGGGGGGGGTACAAGAGGAGTGGATAAGGAGGCAAGAAGACTGGGTTACTAGTACTGCTGGCCCTCAGACAGTGGCTATTCCAGGCTGTCCAGGACTTCGGTGGGGGGGGGGGGTTGGACCAATAGTCTCACATGCCACACACAGCTAAGATGTAATGTATGAGGTTGACTCACCTCAGCTGAAGCCAGTGACGTCACTTCATCAAGTTCTCAGCCCGGAAAGCAAACACAGCAGCTGCTAAGACTATGGGAGGGGGGAGGGAGGAGAGAGAGAGAGAGATGAGAGAGAGAGAGAGAGAGAGAGAGAGAGAGAGAGAGAGAGAGAGAGAGAGAGAGAGAGAGAGAGAGAGAGAGATAGAGAGAGAGAGATAGAGAGAGAGAGCGATAGAGAGGGAGAGAGAATGAGAGGGAGAGATAGAGAGGGAGAAAGGGAGAGAGATAGGGAGAGAGATAGAGAGAGAGAGAGAGAGAGAGAGAGAGATCGATAGAGCGATAGAGAGGGAGAGAGAATGAGAGGGAGAGATAGAGAGGGAGAAAGGGAGAGAGATAGGGAGAGAGATAGAGAGAGAGAGAGATAGTGAGAGAGAGAGAGAGAGAGAGAGAGAAGAGAGAGAGAGAGAGAGAGAGAGAGAGAGAGAGATGAGAGTAGAGACGAGAGAGAGAGAGAGAGCGATAGAGGATAGAGGGGAGAGAGATGAGAGGGAGAGAGGGAGAGGGAGAAGGGAGAGAGATAGAGGAGAGAGATAGAGAGAGAGAGAGTAGAGAGAGAGAGAGAGAGAGAGAGAGAGAGAGAGAGAGAGAGAGAGAGAGAGAGAGAGAGAGAGAGAGAGAGAGAGATGAGAGAGAGAGCGATAGAGCGATAGAGAGGGAGAGAGATAGAGAGGAGAGAAAGGGAGAGAGATAGGGAGAGAGATAGAGAGAGAGAGAGGAGAGAGAGAGAGGAGAGAGAGAGAGAGAGAGAGAGATGAGAGAGAGAGAGAGAGCGATATAGAGCGATAGAGAGGAGAGAGAATGAGAGGGAGAGAGGGAGAGGTCGTGAACACAAAGGTATTTCAGATGACAGATCTCTAGTTGATGGTTTTATAGCTGAGTGCCAGTATAACTAACTGGTAACTAGCCACTGGGTACTGGCCAACGGCCACAAACCCTCCACTCGCCGGCACCAAGGCTAGAGAAGCAGTCTCGTGTCCAGATGGTCGCCGGTTGGATTCCACCGGACCGGCAGGAAAAGTCTGGGCGGGGGAAGTGAACGAATAATGCCAAAGGGCCCTTGAGCAAGGCACTTAACACCCAAACTGCTCCGTTGGAACTGCTCAGGGGCCAGCAGTGTGGGACTGTGTGGTTGTACTGGGCTCCCAGCTGTGAACGTGTGAAACTGTGCGAGTGCGAAGCAGGGCGTTGCCGAAAAAGAGCGTCCGTTCTCAGCAAACCTCCCCTGGTAAATAAAAGTACATTTTTACCTCTTGGTAAAAAATAACTACTACTCAGATTAACTATTTTATTACACTGCACTATTGCACATAGTATACTATATGCATTGATTTTATTTAGTCAGAAACCTGCTAATAGTCTTTTATACATTTTTATGACAGAAATCTATCATAATCAAAAATAAATCTATTACAATCTTTTTTTATAGACTTTAATGACAGAAATCTATTATAATCAAATAAATCTATTGCAATCTCTCTTTTTTTTATTATAGATTTTAATGACAGAAATCGATAAAAGAAATTCCAGGAGGTTTTAAAGTAAATTATCTGCTCATTCTATGCCGCCAATTTTATGCTCCTTCTATGCCTATGTCTATTTTGTGTCTACTTTGAGTTGCAAATCTTACAAATAATGTTTATTATTATTATTATTATTATTACTACTCTATCTTTTACTGTTGTGAAGCACTTTGAACTGCAATTTCTGTATGAAAAGTGCTATACAAATAAAGTTATTATTATTACTCTACATGGTTTCAACCTTATTCCACTGGTGTAGTAGCTTTCCTACCTGCTACTATCTCCAGCGAGTCGTAGCCCAGGATGCGATCCCAGAGCAGGAGGAGCTGGTCGGTGGCCAGGTAGCCAGAGAAGACCCTCACCATCCACTTAAAGGCTATGCGCAACCTGGGGACACACACACACACACACACATCTGAGGCGCAGTCAACACATTCAAGTAGCCCTGTTAAAGGACCACACCAACATTATGGGAAATGCCTTCTCCCGTGTCAGGCAAGAAGAAAAGATAGATACCAGTCTCCTCTACTGTGCGTTCAGTAGAAAGCAATGCGGATGCAAGCTAGCCTAGCTTAGCACAAATGAATGGAAGCGGATACGGATCAGCTAGCCTATAGCTGTTGGCCAAAAACACCACACCCAGAAGGCGGTACGCGCATTTCCAATAATGTTGCTGTGTTCCTTTAAAAAGATCCTGTGTGCTAAGCATAAATATAGCCTAACACTGACTGTAGACATTCAAGTGTAAAAATTTACATTTACAGGTAAAATCCAGACTTTATTCTTTAATATGCCCAAATCAACATACACATGCAGATAGATTCTTGATTATCTTTGTAACGTTTAGCTCTAAAAACATGTCACATATCAAATACAGATAATTTAGTTCAAATCCTTTTACAAAACATGATACAAAATTCGTTTTTTTTTAATAGAATCACATGTTTAGCACTTACATACAGCAAGAGCCCTATCAATCAATCTGTTTGATTGACAGGGCTCTTGTGATAAGATGTCTTCTGTCCTGTCCATACTTGTACATAGAGCACTATATTGTCATCTGGGACATTGAGTCCTTGTGTTTGTTCATTAAAAATGATGTAGATGAAAAAAATATCAATAACTTGTTTTATAGGGGACTGCTACCGTATCATTTCATTGAGCTGTAATTAACACAACACAAGGATCCAATGTCCCCGATGACATCACTGGTGGCCATATTCGAACTAATTTAATCTCAAACTAAATGAATGTGTGCAAAACTGAGTTTTTGGATGTGTGTGAGATTATGTGCAAAAGTGCCCCTTTAAGAACCCAATGTTCCCTCTCAATTACAGTACCACGTGTACCTGATATTCTACTGCTACAGTGTGACATGAAGATAGATATACATTTGTACACATGTGTCGAGTATAAATAAAGATTTAATTCAATTTGTACAAAGAGGCTGTATGTCTCTGTCGGCATCACACCGGATACACAAGATTGTATTTTCACCGCTTTGTCCACCAGAGGGCGGTACAATCCTGAATATTTTTGCCACATCACCACATGGTTGCAGATAAAAAAAAATAGTGGGCGAGGAATGACTAGCATGACTCATATCATGAGCCCCCCCCCCCCTAAAAAAAAAGACAGGGGGGGAGGAGGGGCAAGGATATGGATGATGAAGAAACTGTATGACATATGTACGAGGCGGGGAAGCTACCCTCACTGCATTGCATGCGTTTCATATTCGATAATCTGTGATGCCCACAAAATGAAGAACAAGGGAAAGGGAAAAACATCTATTTGACAATCGCACAACTAAAAGAAAACGTCTTCAAGATAATAGTGTAAAGCCATAACACACTGTGCTATTAATATATATATATATGTTCTATATATGATCTATGTAGGATGGAGTCTGCAGGCTACTCACGGCTGAGCCTCGATCTGTCTGAGGTGGTAGAAGAGCTGGGGGAGGTGGGTCTGGAGCAGCCGCTCAAACTGCAGACACAGAGACACTATACCCTGCAGGACGACACACACACACTCTATACAGTATATATATATATAACATATACACACAGAGACCCTATACCCTGCAGGACGACACACACACTCTATACAGTATATATATATAACATATACACACAGAGACCCTATACCCTGCAGGACGACACACACACTCTATACAGTATATATATATAACATATACACACAGAGACCCTATACCCTGCAGGACGACACACACACTCTATACAGTATATATATATAACATATACACACAGAGACCCTATACCCTGCAGGACGACACACACACTCTATACAGTATATATATATATAACATATACACACAGAGACCCTATACCCTGCAGGACGACACACACACTCTATACAGTATATATATATAACATATACACACAGAGACCCTATACCCTGCAGGACGACACACACACTCTATACAGTATATATATATATAACATATACACACAGAGACCCTATACCCTGCAGGACGACACACACACTCTATACAGTATATATATATAACATATACACACAGAGACCCTATACCCTGCAGGACGACACACACACACTCTATACAGTATATATATATATATATATATATATATATATATATATATATATATATATATAACATATACACACAGAGACACTCTACCCTGCAGGATGACACACACTCTATATATATATATATTAAGGCTGTCAAAGTTAACACGGTATTAATGCGTTATCACCCGATTCTATTAACGCCACTATTTTTTTTAACTCACGATTAACTTTTAAGAAATTCTTTTATTTTTTTTATTTTTTTTACTTATTTTTTTTACTAGACTTCACTCAGGTGTATTATTGATGCTCTAATTGATACTATGTTTGTTTCTGAAGTGTGTGTGTGTGTGTGTGTGTGTGTGTGTGTGTGTGTGTGTGTGTGTGTGTGTGTGTGTGTGTGTGTGTGTGGTGTGTGTGTGTGTGTGAGATATAGAGAGAGAGGGGGGTGAGAGAGATGAGGAAGGGGCAAGAGAGAAAGCGAGCTGGGAGAGTGTGTGTGTGAGAGAGAGAGGGGGGGGGGTGATTAATCAGCCCTTGTGTGGGTGAATGTAACAAGTTCCTAACGTTTTATTTCCCCTATTATTTCATGCACACTTTATTCATTGTTTTAAATTATTATTTTCTTTGAAGTTATTTTGTGCATCACTCTGTTTTGAATTTGATGCAAATTTGCAATGCATGAGGGTCATCCTTTTGTGTTAACACTTTGACTGCCATGAAACGTGTTTTGACGTCATTGCTGGCCATGCTCAAGTTGCCGGGGGACGCTGTACAGCGTCCTTATATCAATATTTCAAAAATCTGCGATCGGATTCATATGTCCCCTCCGCTGGCCTGAGATCCACCAGCAGGACCCACTGAGCTCTCTGGCGGTTCAGGAGCGCCATCTGGTGGCCGATCGGCGCAATCGCTTTAACAGGAAGTGGCATAGAGGTTGTGCTACGTCCGTAGTACTTCCGGGTGCTCGCTATAGGTCCCGCGACTCTGGCTCGTCACGCTACACAGTGATCGATTGCCAATAACTCGATAAACAACATGATTTGGACGTATATACCATTATACAAGCTGGAGATGGACCGGGTAAATTTACATCCCATAATGATAAGATTTCAACTCTACGATGATCGCCCAACGGCGCGCGGAGACTGGGGTGAGTTTCAGCGTGTAACGTTACCGTCTTCGATACTAACTGCTATTATCAACATTTGACCCACATTAGATGATTGGTATAACGCTGCCCACGGAATGATAAACGGCCCCTAGCCCATCCGGTCAACATCAGATGACGTGTAGTAACTTCTAGAAGTACGTCTAGTTGTAATTTTTTATATCGCGCTGATTGCCATAAAACTGTATTGCATCATCAATATAATGTATTTGGGGCTATAGATCACGTTCTGGAGAAAGCTGCAGAAAGAGATGAAAACATACATTAGACCATACTTTACTATGAATATGTGAATGAAAAAGTTTAACGTTGCTACACAATGAACAATACATATAGGACTTTGAATGGGCCCTAATAATGGCAATGTAGCAATAGAATTTAAAAAGTTATAGCCCTGCAAAGAAGGGGACTTTCTCTATAGACAAATAGAGCCGGCAACCTACGGTTGATAATGAATTTAACCTTAGGCAACCAAAGTGTTAAATGGCTGCATAAAGCAAGCATTTGTTGACTCACATGTTGATAAGAGTATTAAAACTTGGAACTTGAAAAATATCCGTTTAAGGTAGAAAAAAAATGCAATTAATTTGCAATTAATCGCGAGTTAACTATGGACAATCATGCGATTAATCGAGTTAAATATTTTAATCGATTGACAGCACTAATATATATATAACATACACACACAGATACACTATAACACACACACTCTATATACAGTATATATATAACATATACAGACACTATGCCCTGCAGGACGACACACACTTACTCTATATCGATTACTAATAATCACCCCAAAAGAAAAATACTGTGTGCGTAATTGCAGAATAGCTATATGTGTGTAACACATTAGTGCAAAACTATTGATGGTGTTTGATGCAAGAGCACTAATGCCAGAGAGCACTGATGCCAGATAGCACTGATGCCAGACAGCACTGATGCCAGAGAGCACTGATGCCAGACAGCACTGATGCCAGACAGCACCCGGCTGAACAGAGAGATGTAGAACATCCTTCCTGGTCAGCAACATCGTTGCAAACTTACCCCAGACACACTATACCAGAGGTAGTCTAGTATACTATTAGGGGTACATTGTAACGCTGACACAGTGAAACAAGAGCATTGATTTAGAACCGTGATGAGACTCTGGCCGTGCAGTGTGTCGAAAATTTATCAACACCCCTCGGACCAATCAGAATAGAGTATTCACCCGGGCCCTGGTATACATCCAGTATTAAATTACTATCCGTTACACAAACGGGGCCAAACTCGGATATCCAACACCGCAGCCGGGATAATCAACACCCAGCCTCGCAGACCTAAACAATGTGGCCGTTGCACGCCGTTGTGACATCAATAGAACAGGACGTCACACACCCACTCAATCACTACCTCACCCTACTGCCTTCCGCGTGCAGGTACAGAAGACTGAGGTATAGAACACTGAGGTACAGAAGACTGAGGTATAGAACACTGAGGTACAGAAGACTGAGGTATAGAACACTGAGGTACAGAAGACTGAGGTACAGAACACTGAGGTACAGAAGACTGAGGTATAGAACACTGAGGTACAGAAGACTGAGGTATAGAACACTGAGGTACAGAAGACTGAGGTATAGAACACTGAGGTACAGAAGACTGAGGTATAGAACAGAGGTACAGAAGACTGAGGTATAGAACACTGAGGTACAGAACACTGAGGTACAGAACACTGAGGTATAGAACACTGAGGTACAGAACACTGAGGTACAGAACACTGAGGTACAGAACACTGAGGTATAGAACACTGAGGTACAGAAGACTGAGGTATAGAACACTGAGGTACAGAACACTGAGGTACAGAACACTGAGGTATAGAACACTGAGGTACAGAACACTGAGGTACAGAAGACTGAGGTATAGAACACTGAGGTACAGAATACTGAGGTATAGAACACTGAGGTACAGAACACTGGGGTACAGAACACTGAGGTATAGAACACTGAGGTATAGAACACTGAGGTATAGAACACTGAGGTACAGAACACTGAGGTATAGAACACTGAGGTACAGAACACTGAGGTACAGAACACTGAGGTACAGAACACTGAGGTACAGAAGACTGAGGTATAGAACACTGAGGTATAGAACACTGAGGTATAGAAGACTGAGGTATAGAACACTGAGGTACAGAACACTGAGGTACAGAACACTGAGGTACAGAAGACTGAGGTACAGAACACTGAGGTACAGAACACTGAGGTATAGAACACTGAGGTACAGAACACTGAGGTACAGAACACTGAGGTACAGAACACTGAGGTATAGAACACTGAGGTACAGAACACTGAGGTATAGAACATTGAGGTACAGAACACTGAGGTACAGAACACTGAGGTACAGAACACTGAGGTATAGAACACTGAGGTACAGAACACTGAGGTACAGAACACTGAGGTATAGAACACTGAGGTACAGAACACTGAGGTACAGAACACTGAGGTATAGAACACTGAGGTACAGAACACTGAGGTAAAGAACACTGAGGTACAGAACACTGAGGTACAGAAGACTGAGGTATAGAACACTGAGGTATAGAACACTGAGGTATAGAACACTGAGGTACAGAACACTGAGGTATAGAACACTGAGGTACAGAACACTGAGGTACAGAAGACTGAGGTATAGAACACTGAGGTATAGAACACTGAGGTACAGAAGACTGAGGTATAGAACACTGAGGTATAGAACACTGAGGTATAGAACACTGAGGTACAGAACACTGAGGTATAGAACACTGAGGTACAGAAGACTGAGGTACAGAACACTGAGGTACAGAAGACTGAGGTATAGAACACTGAGGTACAGAAGACTGAGGTATAGAACATTGAGGTACAGAAGACTGAGGTATAGAACACTGAGGTACAGAAGACTGAGGTACAGAACACTGAGGTACAGAAGACTGAGGTATAGAACACTGAGGTACAGAAGACTGAGGTATAGAACACTGAGGTACAGAAGACGGAGGTATAGAACACTGAGGTACAGAAGACTGAGGTATAGAACACTGAGGTACAGAAGACTGAGGTATAGAACACTGAGGTACAGAACACTGAGGTACAGAAGACTGAGGTATAGAACACTGAGGTATAGAACACTGAGGTATAGAACACTGAGGTACAGAACACTGAGGTACAGAACACTGAGGTATAGAACACTGAGGTATAGAAGACTGAGGTATAGAACACTGAGGTACAGAAGACTGAGGTATAGAACACTGCGGTACAGAAGACTCAGGTACAGAACACTGGGGTACAGAACACTGAGGTATAGAACACTGAGGTATAGAACACTGAGGTATAGAACACTGAGGTACAGAACACTGAGGTACAGAACACTGAGGTACAGAAGACTGAGGTATAGAACACTGAGGTATAGAACACTGAGGTACAGAACACTGAGGTACAGAACACTGAGGTACAGAAGACTGAGGTATAGAACACTGAGGTACAGAACACTGAGGTATAGAACACTGAGGTACAGAACACTGAGGTATAGAAGACTGAGGTATAGAACACTGAGGTACAGAAGACTGAGGTATAGAACACTGAGGTACAGAACACTGAGGTACAGAACACTTGAGGTATAGAACACTGAGGTACAGAACACTGAGGTACAGAACACTGAGGTACAGAACACTGAGGTATAGAACACTGAGGTACAGAACACTGAGGTACAGAACACTGAGGTACAGAACACTGAGGTACAGAACACTGAGGTACAGAACACTGAGGTATAGAACACTGAGGTACAGAACACTGAGGTATAGAACACTGAGGTACAGAAGACTGAGGTACAGAACACTGAGGTATAGAACACTGAGGTACAGAACACTGAGGTAAAGAACACTGAGGTACAGAACACTGAGGTACAGAAGACTGAGGTATAGAACACTGAGGTATAGAACACTGAGGTATAGAACACTGAGGTACAGAACACTGAGGTACAGAACACTGAGGTACAGAACACTGATGTATAGAACACTGAGGTACAGAACACTGAGGTACAGAAGACTGAGGTATAGAACACTGAGGTACAGAACACTGAGGTATAGAACACTGAGGTATAGAACACTGAGGTATAGAACACTGAGGTATAGAACACTGAGGTACAGAACACTGAGGTATAGAACACTGAGGTACAGAACACTGAGGTATAGAACACTGAGGTACAGAACACTGAGGTATAGAACACAGGTACAGAAGACTGAGGTATAGAACACTGAGGTATAGAACACTGAGGTACAGAACACTGAGGTACAGAACACTGAGGTACAGAAGACTGAGGTATAGAACACTGAGGTATAGAACACTGAGGTATAGAACACTGAGGTACAGAACACTGAGGTATAGAACACTGAGGTATAGAAGACTGAGGTATAGAACATTGAGGTACAGAACACTGAGGTATAGAACACTGAGGTATAGAAGACTGAGGTATAGAACACTGAGGTACAGAACACTGAGGTACAGAACACTGAGGTATAGAACACTGAGGTATAGAACACTGAGGTACAGAACACTGAGAACACTGAGGTACAGAACACTGAGGTATAGAACACTGAGGTATAGAACACTGAGGTACAGAACACTGAGGTACAGAACACTGAGGTACAGAACACTGAGGTACAGAAGACTGAGGTACAGAAGACTGAGGTATAGAACACTGAGGTACAGAAGACTGAGGTACAGAAGACTGAGGTACAGAACACTGAGGTACAGAACACTGAGGTACAGAAGACTGAGGTACAGAACACTGAGGTACAGAACACTGAGGTATAGAACACTGAGGTACAGAACACTGAGGTATAGAACACTGAGGTATAGAACACTGAGGTACAGAACACTGAGGTACAGACCACTGAGGTATAGAACACTGAGGTACAAAACACTGAGGTATAGAACACTGAGGTACAGAACACTGAGGTACAGAACACTGAGGTACAGAACACTGAGGTATAGAACACTGAGGTATAGAACACTGAGGTACAGAACACTGAGGTACAGAACACTGAGAAGACTGAGGCACAGAACACTGAGGTATAGAACACTGAGGTACAGAACACTGAGGTACAGAACACGGAGGTATAGAACACTGGAGGTACAGAACACTGAGGTATAGAACACTGAGGTATAGAACACTGAGGTATAGAACACTGAGGTATAGAACACTGAGGTATAGAACACTGAGGTACAGAACACTGAGGTATAGAACACTGAGGTACAGAACACTGAGGTACAGAACACTGAGGTACAGAACACTGAGGTATAGAACACTGAGGTACAGAACACTGAGGTACAGAACACTGAGGTATAGAACATTGAGGTACAGAACACTGAGGTACAGAACACTGAGGTACAGAACACTGAGGTATAGAACACTGAGGTACAGAACACTGAGGTACAGAACACTGAGGTATAGAACACTGAGGTACAGAAGACTGAGGTACAGAACACTGAGGTATAGAACACTGAGGTACAGAACACTGAGGTAAAGAACACTGAGGTACAGAACACTGAGGTACAGAAGACTGAGGTATAGAACACTGAGGTATAGAACACTGAGGTATAGAACACTGAGGTACAGAACACTGAGGTACAGAACACTGAGGTACAGAACACTGATGTATAGAACACTGAGGTACAGAACACTGAGGTACAGAAGACTGAGGTATAGAACACTGAGGTACAGAACACTGAGGTATAGAACACTGAGGTATAGAACACTGAGGTATAGAACACTGAGGTATAGAACACTGAGGTACAGAACACTGAGGTATAGAACACTGAGGTACAGAACACTGAGGTATAGAACACTGAGGTACAGAACACTGAGGTATAGAACACAGGTACAGAAGACTGAGGTATAGAACACTGAGGTATAGAACACTGAGGTACAGAACACTGAGGTACAGAACACTGAGGTACAGAAGACTGAGGTATAGAACACTGAGGTATAGAACACTGAGGTATAGAACACTGAGGTATAGAACACTGAGGTACAGAACACTGAGGTATAGAACACTGAGGTATAGAAGACTGAGGTATAGAACATTGAGGTACAGAACACTGAGGTATAGAACACTGAGGTATAGAAGACTGAGGTATAGAACACTGAGGTACAGAACACTGAGGTACAGAACACTGAGGTATAGAACACTGAGGTATAGAACACTGAGGTACAGAACACTGAGAACACTGAGGTACAGAACACTGAGGTATAGAACACTGAGGTATAGAACACTGAGGTACAGAACACTGAGGTACAGAACACTGAGGTACAGAACACTGAGGTACAGAAGACTGAGGTACAGAAGACTGAGGTATAGAACACTGAGGTACAGAAGACTGAGGTACAGAACACTGAGGTACAGAACACTGAGGTACAGAACACTGAGGTACAGAAGACTGAGGTACAGAACACTGAGGTACAGAACACTGAGGTATAGAACACTGAGGTACAGAACACTGAGGTATAGAACACTGAGGTATAGAACACTGAGGTACAGAACACTGAGGTACAGACCACTGAGGTATAGAACACTGAGGTACAGAACACTGAGGTATAGAACACTGAGGTACAGAACACTGAGGTATAGAACACTGAGGTACAGAACACTGAGGTACAGAACACTGAGGTACAGAACACTGAGGTATAGAACACTGAGGTATAGAACACTGAGGTACAGAACACTGAGGTACAGAACACTGAGAAGACTGAGGCACAGAACACTGAGGTATAGAACACTGAGGTACAGAACACTGAGGTACAGAACACGGAGGTATAGAACACTGGAGGTACAGAACACTGAGGTATAGAACACTGAGGTATAGAACACTGAGGTATAGAACACTGAGGTATAGAACACTGAGGTATAGAACACTGAGGTACAGAACACTGAGGTATAGAACACTGAGGTACAGAACACTGAGGTACAGAACACGGAGGTATAGAACACTGGAGGTACAGAACACTGAGGTATAGAACACTGAGGTATAGAACACTGAGGTATAGAACACTGAGGTATAGAACACTGAGGTACAGAACACTGAGGTACAGAACACTGAGGTACAGAACACTGAGGTATAGAACACTGAGGTACAGAACACTGAGGTATAGAACACTGAGGTACAGAACACTGAGGTACAGAACACTGAGAACACTGAGGTACAGAACACTGAGGTACAGAACACTGAGGTACAGAACACTGAGGTATAGAACACTGAGGTATAGAACACTGAGGTACAGAAGACTGAGGTATAGAACACTGAGGTACAGAACACTGAGGTATAGAACACTGAGGTACAGAACACTGAGGTACAGAAGACTGAGGTATAGAACACTGAGGTATAGAACACTGAGGTATAGAACACTGAGGTACAGAACACTGAGGTATAGAACACTGAGGTACAGAACACTGAGGTATAGAACACTGAGGTACAGAACACTGAGGTACAGAAGACTGAGGTATAGAACACTGAGGTACAGAAGACTGAGGTATAGAACACTGAGGTACAGAACACTGAGGTACAGAAGACTGAGGTACAGAACACTGAGGTATAGAACACTGAGGTATAGAAGACTGAGGTACAGAACACTGAGGTATAGAACACTGAGGTACAGAACACTGAGGTATAGAACACTGAGGTATAGAAGACTGAGGTACAGAACACTGAGGTACAGAACACTGAGGTACAGAACACTGAGGTACAGAACACTGAGGTACAGAAGACTGAGGTATAGAACACTGAGGTATAGAACACTGAGGTATAGAACACTGAGGTATAGAACACTGAGGTATAGAACACTGAGGTATATAACACTGAGGTACAGAACATTGAGGTACAGAACACTGAGGTATAGAACACTGAGGTACAGAACACTGAGGTACAGAACACTGAGGTATAGAACACTGAGGTACAGAAGACTGAGGTATAGAACACTGAGGTATAGAACACTGAGGTACAGAACACTGAGGTATAGAACACTGAGGTACAGAACACTGAGGTACAGAACACTGAGGTACAGAACACTGAGGTATAGAACACTGAGGTATAGAACACTGAGGTACAGAACACTGAGGTATAGAACACTGAGGTATAGAACACTGAGGTACAAAAGACTGAGGTATAGAACACTGAGGTACAGAACACTGAGGTATAGAACACTGAGGTACAGAACACTGAGGTACAGAACACTGAGGTACAGAACACTGAGAACACTGAGGTATAGAACACGGAGGTATAGAACACTGGAGGTACAGAACACTGAGGTACAGAAGACTGAGGTATAGAACACTGAGGTACAGAACACTGAGGTATAGAACACGGAGGTATAGAACACTGAGGTACAGAACACTGAGGTACAGAACACTGAGGTACAGAACACTGAGAACACTGAGGTATAGAACACGGAGGTATAGAACACTGGAGGTACAGAACACTGAGGTACAGAACACTGAGGTATAGAACACTGAGGTACAGAACATTGAGGTATAGAACACTGAGGTACAGAACACTGAGGTACAGAACACTGAGGTACAGAACACTGAGGTACAGAACACTGAGGTATAGAACACTGAGGTATAGAACACTGAGGTATAGAACACTGAGGTATAGAACACTGAGGTATAGAACACTGAGGTACAGAACACTGAGGTACAGAACACTGAGGTACAGAACACTGAGGTACAGAACACTGAGGTACAGAACACTGAGGTATAGAACACTGAGGTATAGAACACTGAGGTATAGAACACTGAGGTATAGAACACTGAGGTACAGAACACTGAAGTACAGAACACTGAGGTATAGAACACTGAGGTACAGAACACTGAGGTATAGAACACTGAGGTATATAACACTGAGGTATAGAACACTGAGGTATAGAACACTGAGGTATAGAACACTGAGGTACAGAACACTGAGGTATAGAACACTGAGGTACAGAACACTGAGGTACAAAAGACTGAGGTATAGAACACTGAGGTACAGAACACTGAGGTACAGAAGACTGAGGTATAGAACACTGAGGTACAGAACACTGAGGTACAGAACACTGAGAACACTGAGGTATAGAACACTGAGGTATAGAACACTGAGGTACAGAACACTGAGGTACAGAACACTGAGGTATAGAACACTGAGGTACAGAACACTGAGGTACAGAACACTGAGGTATAGAACACTGAGGTACAGAAGACTGAGGTACAGAACACTGAGGTACAGAACACTGAGGTACAGAACACTGAGGTACAGAACACTGAGGTATAGAACACTGAGGTACAGAACACTGAGGTACAGAACACTGAGGTATAGAACATTGAGGTATAGAACACTGTTGTAGAGAACACTGAGGTACAGAACACTGAGAACACTGAGGTACAGAACACTGAGATACAGAACACTGAGAACACTGAGGTACAGAACACTGAGATACAGAACACTGAGGTACATAACACTGAGGTATAGAACACTGAGGTATAGAACATTGAGGTATAGAACACTGAGGTATAGAACACTGAGAACACTGAGGTACAGAACACTGAGGTACAGAACACTGAGAACACTGAGGTACAGAACACTAACACTGAGGTACAGAACACTGAGAACACTGAGGTACAGAACACTGAGAACACTGAGGTACAGAACACTGAGATACAGAACACTGAGGTATAGAACACTAGGGTACAGAACACTGAGGTACAGAACACTGAGGTATAGAACACTGAGGTATAGAACACTGAGGTATAGAACATTGAGGTATAGAAGACTGAGGTACATAACACTGAGGTATAGAACACTGAGGTATAGAACACTGAGGTATAGAACACTGAGGTACAGAACACTGAGGTACAGAACACTGAGGTATAGAACACTGGGGTACAGAACACTGATGTATAGAACACTGAGGTACAGAACACTGAGGTACAGAACACTGAGGTATAGAACACTGGGGTACAGAACATTGAGGTACAGAACACTGATGTACAAAAGGGCCCGCTTTACGCTTACTCTATATATACAGTATATATATAACATATACACACACAGACACTATACCCTGCAGGACGACACACATTCTATATACAGTATGTACAGTATAACACACACACACAGACAGACCTCCATGCTTGCACAAACATACACACAGATACCACAGAATACCTCCCCAGAAGCCCCAACATCCTAACAAAAGACACCCAAGCAGAGAGTATTCACACAGATAACAGCTTATAAACAGAACAAAAGCTACACACACATACACACACAGACACGCACACCTCTATGTGTGTGTGTGCTTACCGACGGCGAGGAGGAGATGGAATGTAGCCTGAAGAAGTAGCGGACATACATCTCCCTGAAGACACTGTACAGCTTGGACGGCTCATTGTAGAGGAAGCAGAGAGGAGCCACTGGAGGACACACACACACACACACACACAAGTATGGAATGACTAACTGCCTTTAATATCCCATCCATACACCCCCCCCCCCCCCCCCTATCATCATGATGCATGTAGGGCAGAAAGCCTTCATACTCACCATACATAGAGAACCCATGAAAGGGGATGACACCTGTTGAAGAGAGGGTTTCAGGTCAATATAGCGTTCAGACTGTGTACTACGTTACTTGTACTGCACTTTGAACGTATACTTTTGATGTTCAGAGATTTACTTAGTTCTCGTCTTTCACCAGCTAACGTTACTTGTCACACAAAATGTCTCTAAAACGGAATATTAGCTTTGTTAGCATTTTTCATCGAACACCGCTAGCTGGAAGCTCCAGAAGTTAGCTTACTGCACTGGAAGATTATTTTACTTGTTTCAAGCACGTACTTAAAAACTAGTTTTTATTTATAATTTTTGTCAGACCATTTTTTAAGTGTGTTCTCTCTCCTGTTTGGGAACGGGATACAAGACAATGGATTTTGTGTGGACTGCAGAGCGGAGGGACTGGGAGACCCATGTTACTGACCAGGCACTCGATATAAGTGATGGCTGTCAGAATGTAGAGATATTATTTGAACACGTAGACAAAACAGAATACCACATCCAGCACCTTTAATTTGTTTGTAAAGCCGTTTTATCAAATGTGACACGATTATTCAAATTGCAAACAGGAATTCACTTTGAATCATCCCTTTGATTTCTAGACGTTTCCGTTCCCCTTTTCCAGCGCTACGTTATCTCTGGCGCCTCGCCTGCATGTGAGAGAGTTCTAACACCGGTTCTGTTCAGTCAAGAATAGATGCTTCGGTCCGGCACAGAGTCAGACCCCCCCCCTCCAGAGAGCAGGTTCCACGACGCCAGAGCCAAGAAAACTAGCCGGGAGAAAGAACGACCGAATGAAAAATCACCACGATACCAAGAGAGAACGAACGCGTTTTTCCTCTGCGCCTAAAAAGGGCCTTTCTGGGAGATTTCTGGAGGTCGTTCCAAAGCGGTGGTACATTGTGTCCCGCGGCTGGGAAGTTTATCTACTCTAAAATTCAACGGCAGACTGTAGAAACACAGAAAGACGTCTAGTGAACTTATGGATCTGATAAATCAAAAAAGACAATCGAGGGCGACTAGGTGGTGTAGTGGGCAAGGCGCTCGCCACCAACGCAGGAGACGCTGGGTTCGAGCCCAGCTCTCGGCGTTGCTACCAGCTTGGCTGGTCGTTCATACTAACACAATTGGCAGTGTTAGGGGTGGGAAAGCTGGTGGGTGGGTCCTGGTCGTTGTAAACAGCGACTCCTACAGTTCGGTCGGGGCGCCTGCGCAGCGAGGAAAGGATCTCAGGGGGGCAGTGTGATCCTTCCACACGTTAAACCCTCTCAGTGAGAGTCCGAGCTGCCAGGTGAAAAGAAGCGGTTGATTGGCTACACATGTATCGGAGGAAGCATGTGATAGCCTCCACTCTCCCAGACCGACTGTAGGGGGTAGGTGCGCAGCGACCAGGAAGGGGATTGGGAATTGGCATAACGACTAACATTGGGATGGGAGAAAAACGGAGGAAAAAGGAGAGGGGAAAAGATAAAAATAAATAAATAAATAAAAAAGACAATCCTGCCCCGTCGGAAAGTAATTGGAAGATTTGGATGAAGTGGGATGAATTTGATAATTACTGCTGAGAAATATCCCAACCCCCACCATCCCCCCCCCCCCCCATTCGTTACCCCCTCCCGTGGGTGTCACAGGACACAGAGTGTGTTATTATGTGAATATACGTCTCACCGTTCGGAGGATACACAACCGCACACTCCTCAATCCCCACCTTTCCTATAGGACACACACACACGCACAGACACACACATCCATAAGCAATATTTATTACACGCTGTCTGAATTTTCCAATTACAACATATCAGTGTGTGCAAGTGTGTGATTGAGTGTGCGTGTGTGTGTGTGTGTCTCACCCTGGATGTAGGGTTTGGGAGGAGTGGCGCTGTTGTAGCTGAAGTGCTCCAGGACGGCCGTGTCTCGAGAGAAACACAGCAACACCTGCACGCGCGCACACAATATGAACACACTTACAATATTAATACAATGGTAATAGGCACACCAATTTACAGACACGCACACAACATATGAACAGACTTACAATATTAATACAATGGTAATAGGCACACCAATTTACAGACACGCACACAACATATGAACAGACTTACAATATTAATACAATGGTAATAGGCACACCAATTTACAGACACACAACATATGAACAGACTTACAATATTAATGCAATGGTAATAGGCACACCAATTTACACACACACACACACGCACAATCCTCCTCGCCTGGCAACAGGGACATCTATTATTACTCTAATAGTTGGTCAAATGATGTGCTTGAGTTGCTTCCACTCCTCCTGAGCCAGAGGGGGGACTAATACGGCGGGGCCGGCCTGGAGACGGGGGCCTCGGGACGCGGACAGTAACGGGGTCTCAAGTGGGCCGCTTGCTCCGCGACCGCGAGAAGGGCACGACGAGTGCTGCTTTCCCATTACCGCCGCATCCGCGTGTCCTCGCAGGAAGGAATGCATTTCAATTTCAGCCGGGCCGCTGGAGAGCCGCACTGCGACCTCGTCAGAGGAGAGAGCAGCGAGGAACGCCGTCATCAGAGGTCGGAGGAGGTAATTAGAGTAATCTCTGAATAATAACAGGATGTCCAGCCTGACTTTGCCTCGAGTGTTTGTGTTCCGTCTCCCCGCTGGATTGTACACCGGTGGGATGAAAATGAAGTACATCAATCCTGCTTTTGATTATCTCTGAAAATCTCATTTAAAAAAAAAAAATGTATTTCATTTATTTATTTCATAATTCCTTTTGGTCTGAAGGTAAAAAGGGGTAGCGTACATTTTTTTAAGAAGCCTACATACAGTGAGACACCCTTCAGTCCATCTGAACTGCCGATTTAAATGTCAGATATTGGAAGACGAAAATGTTAGCGTTTGTTAACATCATCATGCTGAGCGCTGATGCATATGAGCTGATCATATGAGCTGATCCATATGAGCTGATCCATATGAACTGATCCATATGAGCTGATCATATGAGTTTATCCATATGAGCTGATCATATGAGCTGATCCATATGAGCTGATCCATATGAACTGATCCATATGAGCTGATCATATGAGTTTATCCATATGAGCTGATCATATGAGTTGATCCATATGAATAGATCCATATGAGCTGATCATATGAGCTGATTATGAGCTGATCCATATGAATAGATCCATATGAGCTGATGCATATGATATGAACTGATCATATGAGCTGATCATATGAGCTGATCCATAATAGCTGATCCATATGAGCTGATGCATATGAGCTGATGCATATGAGCTGATCATATGAGCTGATTATGAGCTGATCCATATGAATAGATCCATATGAGCTGATGCATATGAGCTGATCCATATGAGCTGATCCATATGAGCTGATGCATATCAGCTGATGCATATGAGCTGATCATATGAGCTGATCCATATGAATAGATCCATATGAGCTGATGCATATGAGCTGATCCATATGAATAGATCCATATGAGCTGATCCATGAGCTGATCCATATGAGCTGATCATACGAGCTGATCCATACAAGCTGATCATACAAGCTGATGCATATGAGCTGACCCATGCGTGACACAGCATTGTGCGCAGCACCTAGGGTTAAAACCTGGCCCCCCTGAGGCACCTAGGGTTAAAACCTGGCCCCCCGAGTGGAAGCCAACATTCTGGTGCAGTAGTCATACTCGATGACCCCAAATTCCACTACCTTGGTTAGCATGATGCTAACAAACGCTAACATATTCTACTTATCTCAAGAAAACGCTTTTACCTATCTGTAGATACTATATCTGTACATGTCCTACTCTTATTAGTTACATTGCTGGCCAGTATGACTTAAGTTACTAGTATACCATACTGTCTTTACACCCGAGTAGATGCTTTCACCCACCGATTTTAAGGTCCTTCTCCTTACATACAAAGCTCTAAATGGACAGGGACCTAGCTACATCGCCAACACTCTAATAAATTACACACCAGCAAGAACACTGCGATCATCAGCTGCTGGACTACTAGAGGCTCCCAGAAGCAGTCAAAAGAGGATCGGTAATGCAGCCTTCATCAACTATGCCCCAAAACTATGGAACAAACTACCCCAAAACATCAGGGAAGCCAACTCGCTAGACATCTTTAAAAGACAGCTTAAAACCTATCTCTTTGCTCAGGCATTTCACTGATAGATATCTGCTACCACCTAGTGGCAAGAGGAAACATCAGGGATATCCTGACACAACTTGTATTTATTCTTACCCTGCCTACTCTTTTACACTGCCTATCAAATTCATGTGTCGGTTATTGCACTTTTTACCTCTTACTGATGACTTTTTTTAAACTGAATCATTTTAAACTATTCTTATTATTTGCTATGCTCGCTCATGCCTGTATTTTTTATGTCCGTCAGTTATTGCACTTTTTAATTACTGAATAGAGAGCCTATTAGGATGCTAGATCCTAATGTGAAACACTATGTTTATGGCAGATCAATCAGCATGGATTGTCTGTAAACTTTAATACATGGCAGTTTGGTTTGTTAGAACAGACTGTAATCTTATGCTTATGGCAGATCAATCAGCATGGATTGTCTGTAAACTTTAATACATGGCAGTTTGGTTTGTTAGAACAGACTGTAATCTTCACTTGCTTATGGCAGATCAATCAGCATGGATTGTCTGTAAACTTCTCACTTGCTTATGGCAGATCAATCAGCATGGATTGTTTGTAAACTTTCACTTGCTTATGGCAGATCAATCAGCATGGATTGTCTGTAAACTTTATGCATTGTTGTCACTTGCCATATCTTGCTATGCTCGCTCATGCCTGTATTTTTTATGTCCGTTCTATTTTATAATTTTTATTTTATTTAATTTTATTTGTATTTTACTATTTTTAAACTGAATCATTTTAAACTATTTTTACTATTTGTGTTACTGAAAACTGTAAGCGGAGAGCCTATTGGGATGCTAGATCCTAATGTGAAACACTGTGATTCTACCTGTCTATCTTTTTATGCTCGCTTATGCCTGTATTTTTTACTGTTGTGAAGCACTTTGAACTGCAACCTCTGTATGAAAAGTGCTATACAAATAAAGTTATTATTATTATTATTATTATTATTATTATATATATACATTATATACATATTGAAAAACATAGACATCCTTCAACCTGTATCACTGTACATATTAATACTACAACTCTGTACATACATCTGATTAGCAAGTTTCAAGTTCAAGTTTCTTTAATAGTTGTCATACAGAAGTACAGAATACTTTTATACAAAATGCTTCTTACTGTTACGCTCCAGAGACTGTGCAAGACAAGATAAGTATGAAATAAAATAACATAGTATAGCATGTAAATTAGAAGTAAAAAAAAAATGAGGTCACAGTGTTCAGTATAGACATATGTACAACGTTCGATGCAGAATAGACGTAACTGAGTTACCATATAATATACAATATACAATACTGTGCAGTGTACTAATATACAATACTATATAGTGCAAGGCAGAAATGGGATGAGGTGCAATTTAGGTACAATTTACAGTAGGTGTACGAGTTGTAGTGCAAATCCTTTATCAATAAATATAAAGTGTGTTTGTGTGATCTAAAGTGTGGAGAGTGGGTGCTGCAGTGTGTCGTTTGTTTAAGTGAGTGTGTGCGTGTGGGTGTGTGTGCTGTGTGAGCACTACACTCAATAGTATTAATTTGTATATTTTGTACCCAGTTTAATCACCTGTACATCGTATATTACTATTGCACTTTACTGTTACATTTGCACTCTGGTTGGATGCCAAACTCCTTTTCGTTGTACTGTATTTGTGCTGTATAATGGCAATACATTTGAATCTAATCTAAAAACAAAATACTGCCGCAATAAGGTTTTTGAATGGACTGAGAGGTAGAGGAGACTAAATAGCTAATGGATTAAAATCTATGTAGTGGTCTGTAAGACATCGGGTGTCATATCGCGAGACATGGCCTTCTCTCTTGTTTTTCTTCAAAGGAGTCCCCCACCGACTGGTGGCTACTATCAACTGAAGTCAGCCTGTGCACGTTCACTCAGTCAATATTGACAAGTGTTTTTTTTTTATATGATCCGTTCATGCGCACACCTGCGTACCGGCTGATAAGCCACCTGGACCATGACATAACGTCTCTGGGTCTCAGACGTCGCTCTGGGCTCAGCGGAGCCGTCCGCCGGTCCGCCGCGAACAAGGCAAATAAAGGCTGTGACCACCGGAGCGGATAATAAGCCGCGGGTCACGTCACCGCGGTAACGAGAAACCCGGACGCGTCGGTATCAACACGAGCTTAGCCGGTCGGAACATTCAAACGACTGTTTGAAGATAAGAGCCCCCCGTCCCCTGCCTGTGCTCTTATCTCTGGCGCGGTGCGAGAGGTTCATAGTGTGGCATTGATCTTCACAAGGTGAAAAGGTGCGTTTGATATCAATGTGAGACTTGATCCGGAAAAGCTTGGGTCGCGCGGATGCTCTTTGTGTGGCGGCGATGAGCGCCTTCCTCTGCGCCGGCGAAGGAAACACCCAGTTAATTAAAAACATTCAGGGTCCGCTGCGCGCGAGAAATTTGAGGAGAAAATTCAGCAAAACGCAGACGCTGATGTAGATAGATTTTGAATCCTCCAGTACGAAAATAAACAGCAGCGAGCCAAACCAAAATACGTGCATGTCAGGCAGGGGCTACGGATGAGAACTAGCTCATTAGCTAATGCTAGCACATTTACATCCATGGGGAAATTGAAAGTGTTGATTGATGTCCATTGTCTTCTTCACTGGTTTACCATTATTATTTGGAACATTTCCACACAAGGCCCTTCTTATTCTTCTTCAGGACTTTTCTTAATGATCAACCCTCTGCCTTTTCCTACACTCCTTGTCTCCTTGTACTCAGAAGTGCAAAAGCTCCCTATACTATTTGAACAAGATGTCTTGTGTGCGATGGTTCCTAAAAGAAAAACTGGAGAAAAGGGGATGGTGTGATGGAGAGAGAGAGAGAGACAGAGTGAGAAAGACAGAGAGAGCGAGAGCGAGATAGAGAGAGACACAGAGAGAGAGAGGATGAAAGCTGGGGAGGGAGAGGCAGGGAGGAAGCCCACCTGATAGAGGAAATCTTCAAACACAAAGTAGTAGTCGTCGTTACTGGCCGTGAGCTTCACATCCTGTTGGAGAGGACAGACGTTACATGAATGACGTCTCTCACTACAAATAAGTAGATTACAGTTTCTAGCGCCTGTGCCGCTAGCCCCCCTGGACCCCCCCCCCTCTCTGTTAGCTCGGCACAATCTGAATAATAAAATAAAAACCTCTCAAAACACATCTCTACCAACTTGCCTGCCCTGTTTAGAGACTGTACTGTAATGTTTTTATCCTCTTGCATTTGGCTGTTTTGTATTCTTGCGTTATATGATGCACCTTGTATTCATCCTTGTGTTATATGATGCACATTGTATTCATTCTTGTGTTATATGATGCACATTGTATTCATTCTTGTGTTATGTGATCACTGGCACCCCCTGATCCACTGTCACTGTCACCCCCTGATCCACTGTCACCCCCCGAGTCACTGTCACCCCTTGATCCACTGTCACTGTCACCCCCTGATCCACTGTCACCCCCCGAGTCACTGTCACCCCTTGATCCACTGTCACTGTCACCCCCTGATCCACTGTCACCCCCCGAGTCACTGTCACCCCCTGATCCACTGTCACTGTCACCCCCTGATCCACTGTCACCCCCTGATCCACTGTCACCCCCTGATCCACTGTCACCCCCCGAGTCACTGTCACCCCCTGATCCACTGTCACCCCCGAGTCACTGTCACCCCCTGCGCCACTGTCACTGTCACCCCCTGATCCACTGTCACTGGCACCCCCTAATCCAGTGTTTCTCAAAGTGGGGGGCGCGCCCCCCAGGGGGGGCTCAGAGGCATGACAGGGGGGGCCTTGAGATTAAAAAAAATAAATAAAAAATTTGGATTACAGAAAATTATCACTAAAGTGCTATCTGTTGCAGCTGCACTGTTCTCCATGAAAATACCATATTTGGATAAGTTTGACCATTTCTCAAAATCTGAAAATCATTATTTAATAAAACACAGAAAAGGATCACCAAGTTACTCTCGATAAATTTTTTTTTTACAGACAACATTGAGACAAAGCTTCCTGACACATCTCCATCCAAACTCTTGGAAGAACTCATTGAAATCTCATCTGATACCACCTGGAGAGCTAGTTTCAGAGTGTGGTGCTGAGTACCAAGTATCTCATGATGCAGCAGTTAAGGTGTTGATACCATTCAGCACCACATATCTGTGTGAAGCTGGCTTTTCATCCATGACAGCTCTGAAAACAAAATATAGGGCCAAGTTGAGCCTTGAGGATGACATGCGTGTTGCCTTGTCAAAGACTGACAGCAATAAAGACTGTTTGCTTATTTCCTATGTTCGCTTTGTAAATTCCCAGTCACTGAGTGAAGATCTGCTGTTTTGCAAATATGTCAAAAACAGAGCGACAGCTGATGAGCTCTTCAAAATGATTACCTGACAGAACATGGACTGAAATGGGAGAACTGTGTGGGCTTTTGCTCTGACGGTGCGCAGGCCATGGCAGGGAAAAGGAGGGGGCTACAGGCGCTCATCAAGGGGGTCTCGCCAAACGCGCAATGGACGCACTGTAAATTCACAGAGAGGCGCCAGCGTCAAGACAGCTTAGCCCTGAGCTGAATGAGGTTGACAGAAGTTATAAACGTGGTAAATTTCATCAAAACCCGACCCCTGAAAGCGCGCCTGTTCTCTGCGCTGTGAGGAGATGGGAGCTGACCATTCTGCAGTGCTGTTTCACAGCGAGGCAAGGTGGCTCTCGCGAGGGAAGGTGTTGTCAATTTGAAAGGTCACGATATTGGTGTTATTTCAATAAATTTAAACATGGCCCATTTCATGACTATTTTGTTGGGGCGAGGGGGGGGGGGCCCAAGATATCTTGGTCCGCCAAAGGGGGGCCTGACAGAAAAAGTTTGAGAAGCACTGCCCTAATCCCCTGTCACTGGCACCCCCTGATCCACTGTCACTGGCACCCCCTGATCCACTGTCACTGGCACCCCCTGATCCACTGTCATCCCCTGAGCCACTGGCACCCCCTGATCCACTGTCACTGTCACCCCCTGAGCCACTGTCACTGTCACCCCCTGATCCACTGTCACTGGCACCCCCTGATCCACTGTCATCCCCTGAGCCACTGGCACCCCCTGATCCACTGTCACTGTCACCCCCTGATCCACTGTCACTGTCACCCCCTGAGCCACTGTCACTGTCACCCCCTGATCCACTGTCACTGGCACCCCCTGAGCCACTGGCACGGTCACCCCCTGAGCCACTGGCACCCCCTGAGCCACTGGCATGGTCACCCCCTGAGCCACTGGCACTGACACCCCCTGAGCCACTGTCACTGTCACCCCCTGAGTCACTCTCACTGTCACCCCCTGATCCACTGTCACTGTCACCCCCTGAGTCACTGTCACCCCCTGATTCACTGTCACCCCCTGAGCCACTGGCACCCCCTGATCCACTGGCACTGTCACCCCCTGAGCCACTGTCACCCCCTGAGCCACTGGCACCCCCTGAGCCACTGGCACTGTCACCCCCTGAGCCACTGGCACTGTCACCCCCTGAGCCACTGTCACCCCCTGAGCCACTGGCACCCCCTGAGCCACTGGCACCCCCTGAGCCACTGTCACCCCCTGAGCCACTGGCACCCCCTGAGCCAGGGTCTCTCCCGCACCTTGTAGATGAGATTGTCCACCAGCAGGTCATGGTGGATGACCCCGGCCTTCAGCTGCTCGTAGTGCATCACGTCCTGAACAGGCAGAGAAGAAGAGCTACGGTCACCAGACACTTCATCATAACAACCCAGAATATGCTTTGATGCTAGAGGGGCAAAAAAACGAAAGAGAAACACTGACTTTACCAAAAAAGGCCAAACCATTCCAAAATAAAACCCAAGAGGTTTTTGTACAGTATACGCAATAAATTTGCGTTACGACCACACAAACCGAAAGATAGTGTATACACTTGATGTGATGTTGGAATTAAAATGGATTCTGATCCAATTGTTGACTACTCTGTGTTTGAGATTAGGAGCGGGTGTGACTCTCTAATGCAATAGACGCAGATTATCTGAGAGGGGAAAAGAAAAAAGGTAATTAAGAACCGATATTCAAACACATATCTTGGGAGTTCAGGAATGTTTAACTCCTTTATTTCGGAAGTCCATAATCTACTTTATGGATGCCGTTAAAGGTATGATCATCATACACCTCTAAGCAAAAGAGTCCCGCTTAGTGTTACTGTTACTTTATGTGTTCTGGTCTGACATGTGGGTTGGAGTTTAGTAATTTATTATACTGTGAATTCCTCCAGACGTCTTTCTTGGCAGAGCCTGAGGTGTGGCCAACAGTAGCAAGCCCCCCCCCCCCACACACACCCTATACCGACTGAAATCCAACCCAAACAAAAAACGTAAACAAAGCGCAGCGTACCACCTTGTCTTTTTTAGTCCCAGAGGTCGCCGTTTAACGCCATCGCCGATTCTACCTCTAAATCAAAAGTTATGTTCGTTCGCCGACACTTGAGACAAGCAGGATCCGACCGGCGCTAAGAGCCGGGAAGTGTTTCGGCGGCGTGGTTAAACTCAAGAGACAGCCGTCTCCGGCTCAGGATGAGGCCGCCGCGGAGACACCAGAGGACGGGGGCGAAAAGAGATGAAAAGAGGGTAACGAGGCTCCCTGAGAGACGGACGAGAAGAGGGAAGAGAAAAACTATCACGCGGCCGCTTTCTTTTTTTGAACAAGGTTTTTTTATTTGAAATCTTTGTTTTAACAGGCGGTCCCACATGGGCCAAAAGAAAATAAAAATAAAATAAGGCCCTCCCTCCCTCCCTCCCTCCCTCCCCCACCCCTATACCAGACAAAATCATTCTACAATATCTTAGATCATTTATTAATCATTGTTTTTCCTTTTAGCTTTTAAATCACCCGACAGCAGTCACATATCTCTTGCATTCTGCAGATAGAGAAGAAGAAAAGTAAGAACATAATAGAAAAAATAAATAATAACAAGCTGAGAGACCAGGAAGGCCAGTCAGATCGCCTCTGTCACATTATCCGCTTCCATACCCTCAAAGAAAGTTAGGAAAGGATCCCAAATATTGTGGAATTTTTCAGTACAACCTCTGATAGTATACCTGATCTTCTCCAGTTTAATATGATACATGACCTCTCTCATCCAGTGGCCGTAGACAGGTGAACCTGGGTCCTTCCATTTGAACAGTATCAGCCTTCTGGCCAAAAGTGAACAGAAGGCCAGCATTCTAGATTCCCACCATCTAAAGTGGATGTCCGCTGGGGCCAATCCAAATAATGCAATATATGGTGATGGCTCCACTTCCTTTCCAAATATCTTAGAGAAGGTGTCAAAGATGGTCTGCCAGTAGGTGTGCAACTTTGGGCACGTCCAGAACATGTGAAGCAGAGTGGCTGGAGCCTGTCTGCAGCGGTCGCATAGAGGGTCTATGTCGGGATATATCTTAGAGAGCGTGTCTTTAGACCAATGCAGTCGGTGTACAATTTTAAATTGGATAACCGCATGTTTAAGGCAAATGGAAGAGAAAATCCCCTGTATTATCTTGTCCCATGTGACCTCTGTGATTGGTTCACCTAAGTCAGTCTCCCATCTGCCCCTGAGGAGGTCTAAAGGTGTCGAGTTGCTTCTATTAAGTAGTTCATAAATTCTGCTTATAGCCTGTTTATGGATCAGTTTACAGTTCAAGATTGAGTCTAAAAGGGAGGCAGGAGGACACACTGGGTAGCAGTCCGAGTTCGAAGTTACGAAGCTCCGGAGTTGCAAGTATCTATAGAAGTGTGACCTAGGGATCTTGTATTTCTGTACTAGCTGTTCAAAGGAGGCAAAGTTGCCGTCTATATAGAGGTCAGAGAGCGTAATCACTCCACTCCCAACCCAACTGTCAAAGGCCTTATCCATCGTTGATGGGACAAACATGTGATTTCTTGTGATCGGAGCAGCCAGTGATAGTTCCCTGAGGGAGAAGGTTCTTCTAAATTGGTTCCACACTTTTATCGAGTGGATGACAACTGGGTTTGAGGTAAAGCTAGATATGGGCTGTGTGAATGGGAGCTTAGCACATAACAAGGCAGATAGGGAGGTGGATTTAACCGACGCCCCCTCCAGTACTGTCCACCAGGGGGCTGTGTCCTCCCCCTTTACCCAGTATAATAACGATCTTATGTTTGCTGCCCAGTAGTAGTAAATAAAGTTTGGAAGTGCCATCCCACCCATTACGCGGGGTCTCTGCAGCATAGATCTTTTGATCCGGGGCGGTTTTTTGTTCCAGATAAAGGAAGATATCTGGTTGTTTATCTTGGAGAAGAATGTTTTGGTCAGAAAGACTGGAAGACTCTGAAATACATATAGAAATTTCGGCAATACATTCATCTTTATTGTGTTGATTCTCCCACCCAGGGATAGCGACAGGGGGTCCCAACGTTCAATATCTCTCGCCAGGTTGGACAGTAAGGGTTGATAGTTAGCCATATATAGGTCCTTATGTTCATGCGTGATCCATATCCCGAGGTACTTGAACTTTTTAGGGCAAATTTTAAACGGGAATGTGCTCAGAGGTATCCGATCCGCCGAGGTGCCGACGGGCATCAGTTCGCTTTTTTGAATGTTGATTTTGTACCCGGATATTTTGCCGAAGTCCGCAAGTAGGGTCATCAACCGAGGAAGACTCGTTTGGGGTTGTGATATATACAACAACATGTCGTCCGCGTAGAGCGAGACTTTATGCTCCGAGCCCGCGCGCATGATCCCCTTGATATCGGTGTTCTGCCTCAGAGCCAGCGCAAGGGGCTCCATTGCGATCGCGAAAAGGAGTGGAGATAAAGGACATCCCTGTCTCGTACCCCTATGGAGTTCAAGGTAGGTGGATAGATTGTTGTTGGTGCGAACGGCAGCCATCGGAGACGTATATAGAATTTTAATCCAAGCTATGAGTTTAGGGCCAAACCCAAACCTCTCCAGAGCGTGAAAAAGATAGTCCCACTCCACCCGATCAAACGCTTTTTCCGCATCAAGGGAGAGGACCACCTCAGGTGTTCCGGGTGGAGAGGGGCTATACAGGATATTTAGGAGGAGTCTGATATTAAAGAAAGAGTACCGATTCTTGATGAAGCCTGTTTGGTCCGGCGAGATAATCGAGGGGAGAACCCCCTCCAGACGACGGGCCAGAACCTTAGCGAGAACCTTGACATCGGCATTAAGGAGGGAAATTGGACGGAACGAGCCGCATTCCAGTGGGTTCTTGTCTTTCTTAAGGATTAAGGAGATAACCGCTTGGCGCATGGTCGGAGGAAGAGAATTTGTTGAGAATGATTCATCAAATACGGCTAGCAGCAGCGGGGACAGCTGGGTTGAGAATATTTTGTATTTTATTTTTTTATTATTTTTTTAAACAAACACATAAACAAACATGACAACACACGATAAGATATACAAGCATTAGTTGACAGTGCACATCCAATGAAATCACATTTTAGTTAATTGTCTTATATAGGATATACCCTTAATACCTGTTATCTAAAAACCTACCTACCTTGAGAATATTTTGTAGAAGTCTGTAGGGTAGCCGTCTGGCCCCGGCCACTCTGCATAGATCTAATCGCTGACGTAATCTCCGCAACCGTAAGTTCCTCCTCCAGATCTGCGGCCCTCTCTGGGTCGACTGTCGGGACGCGGAGGGTCCTATAGAAATCGCCTAGCGTGGAGGGCCCCACTTGCGAGTCCGAGGTGTATAACGATTGGTAGAACGTTTTAAAGCTTTTATTAATTTTAAGGTTGTCAGTGGCTTTTGAGCCCCGCTCGTCGTTGATAGTGATGGGCAAGTATCCGTCCGGCCTTCTCCCCATGTTCATAGTACCCCTGTCACGTTTTAGTAATGAGGTACTCAGCCTGTCGCGTTGACAGGAGGTCAAACTCAGTTCGCAGCGATATACGTTTTTTCAACGTGTCAGTTGATGGCGAGTGGCTATGTAGTCTATCTAGCTCCAAAATCTCGTCCGTCAGTTGCTTAAGGCGTGCCGTGTTTATCTTCTTTTGGTTGGCGCAATATGAAATCACCTGTCCCCTTAAGTACGCCTTCAGTGATTCCCAAATGGTTAAAGAAGACATTCCCGGAGTCTTATTAATGTCGAGAAATAATGTAATTTCCGAGGTGATGAAGCTTGTGAAGGCTTCCTCCGACAGGAGCAACGGGTTGAGTCTCCACTGGCGGTGGCCGAGCCATGTATTCGGGATACTCATTTTCATAACTAAGGGACCATGGTCTGAGATAACTATCGCTCCGTATTCGCATTTGGTTACGAGGGGAAGGAGTCTCTTATCCAGGAGAAAGCTGTGCGCGGGAAGGTATTATTATGGACCGGGGAAATAAAGGAGTATCCTCTGGATGTAGGATTACGAAACCGCCACACATCAGCTACCCCATATGATTTAAGAAAGCGCCTGATTGCGCGGGCCGAGCTGGACTGGGGGGCCTTTCTGGGCGAGCTACGGTCCAGCACCGGGGAGAGTGCACAATTCATGTCGCCGCCAAGGATGAGATGGTGCGAGGTCATATCCGGTAGGCGAGAAAAAAGGCTGGTGAAGAACGAAGGGTTGTCCCAGTTTGGTCCGTAGATATTAGCCAGAATGACCGGAAATGAATGCAGTTTCCCCACCACTATAATATAGCGCCCTGCAGGGTCGGCCTCTACACTTGACATAGTAAATGGCGTGTTTTTATCTATCAAAATGGCTGCTCCTCTGGCCCTCGTGTGGAAGTTGGAGTGATACATCTGTCCCACCCACCCCCCCCCCCCCCCCCCTCAGTCGAACATGGTCCGCAGTTTTTAAGTGTGTCTCCTGTAAAAACGCTATGTCTACATTGAGTTGTTTTAAATGTGTAAGTATCTTCTTACGCTTTACTGGGTGGTTGAGTGATTTAACATTCCAACTCACGAAATTGACAGAGCACCCCTCCAGCCCCATGGTATCACCCGTGTCGATCATAGTAGATGAGAGAGGCCATGCTTCTGGAACCTATAGAGAGCTCAGCACAAACAGACGTCTGATCAGTTAAGCATGTTGAATGTACAAGTCCGGTAACCGCCCCCCCCCCCCCCCCCCCCCCCGACACCTATAAAAAACAAGGTGCCCAAAATACCCTTCAGAAACTAATCCACACATAATGTGCTTGTGTTGGATGTGCTCTACCTATGGAGCCAGCCGCTCAGGCCCCCGTCGAGCCCCTTAGGTAAAAGAAAATAATAAAGAGAAAGAAAAGAAAGGTAAGAGTAAAAGTTTTTACTCAGTTCTTGGTATTATATAAGGTCTTCAGCTGCCCAGTGGGATACACCCAACCAGGTAAGGTAATATAGGTGGCAACGGTAAACGGTAAGCATAACAATAATATATTAACATTAACAACCTCACATCAAGCAGGCCCCGAAATAAGGCAGAACACCTTACTCCCGAGCAAGGGCAACCAACATGCCCTGTTAAACACAAAAAAGGGTGCCTGATTGGGTGATATAGAATAAATTGGAAGAGGTGTGGGAGTGTGCGTGTGTCCATGCGTCTACAAATGGGTGTGTACCTGGGCATATGCCCTTCAGTGTTCGTGCACGTCAACCTATGTGTGTGTGTGTATGGATGTATCGGACACAGCCAAGGTGTAAGCGTATGGGTGTGTAAGCGTGAGTGTGTGAGTCCATGCCCCCGTATCTGTATAATGTGTAAACGTGTATGTGTGTCTACATGTGTGTCTGTGCATGCGCGTAATATGCGCCCACGTGTGTGTGGTACGTCTAGAATCTCTAGATCAGGGATCGGCAATAAGCGGCCCGCGGGCCGACATTGGCCCGCCAGCAATAATTTCTGGCCCATCAGATTCTTTTGAGAATATGATATTTATGTGACGCGCGGGAAATATTCACTCGGGACGCCAGGGTGTCTTTTATTGTGAAGCTGTATCTATCTACCGGTAGTCATCAAAAGCATGTTTGTCACTATAGCCAATTGAAATGCTAGAAATGGTCACGTGGACTGGGAGAACCAATGGAATAGTCCCACCGGGCCCGTGTATATTTCCCTAACGAACTTTCACTTCCGCGTTCGAGATGCGAGCGAGTTAAAAAAAACTGGGAAATATAACGCTTCTTTTAATAAACAGGAGCCATACTTAAAATACGGGTTTATCGCAACAGGTCGGTGATTCTTGCGTGCCAAGCCGACGTCCTCTCTGCATAATATGTGGCGACAACAACAACAACAACAACAACAACAACAACAACAACAACAACAACAACAACAACAACAACAACGACGAGGCAATGATGACAACTGTGTTCAAGTTGGCAGATAAAGTTCAGATAAAGCATTCAACGCCAATCTGGAATTGGAGGGCGGCGAGTGGATATGACATGTTTCAAACATTAGCAGGGATTTTGGAGGACTTAACAACAAACAAGGTATGGTGAGTCGTGTTTTCATGCATTCTGATCTGTCCATCACCCGCCGCGGTGATCTGCAATGAATGAATGAATGAAAACTTTATTTAACAGATTGCAGAATGGGTACAATACAGTACGGCGCAATACACACAATTGTTAAGGGGATGCAGACCAGAGAAAAACGTTTGTCTTTTTTCAATATCAGTATATTAAATTAGCCATTGTTTTTGATCCTGGCCCACCAAGCAACGGCTTGGGGAAAATCTGGCCCGTGGCCAAACCTAATTGCCGACCCCTGCTCTAGATAGTGCATCCATTAGGTGTGCGAGCACGTGTGTCATCGTAGGTGTGAGCATGTGTGTACATATTTATATGTCTGTATGTGTATACACACATTGTCCTATTGGGGCCAAAATTATACACATTATGTTCACATCACCTGTACATCATAAGTAGAGGGCAATGAATTTGCTGGAGATTGGTGAGTCACCTAGCTTGATATATGGTATCCAGTGGCGTCCTCTCAATGCTAGGCAGATGATGCTACACATAGATGATCACACAGTAGACATTACAGTAGCCTCTATAAATATATTGTCCTGTTGAAGTTAATATGATACATTGTTCACATCACCTGCATATCATAAGCAGCACGTACACACCGATACATCTCTCTTTCTATGTGGTCTCACCCGCTGTTGCGTGTACAATGTTCTTTCTGACGTAGTTCATTGCTTCACCTGCATCGATGAACTCTTTATCTTTTCCCCCGTGCGTGATGCGAAGTTGGGCTGGAAAAAGAATGCCGTACCGGGTGCCCTCACGACCGCGTAGTAGCTTCCTCACCTCCGTAAACGCAGCCCTGGCCTTCGCGACGCTCGTGGCATAGTCGGGGAAGATCGCAATAGGCATTCCGTTGAACTGTATTGGGGCCCAAGCGCGCGCCCGGCTCAAAACCTCGACACAGTCCTGGTAGTAGTGGAGTTTAGCCACGATAGCACGAGGCTTCCCGTCCGTCCTCTTCGGCCCCAGTGTTCTGTGCGAGCGGTCTACCAGCACTTCATTATCCATTTGTAGCACGTCTCTCAGTAGTTTTGAGACCGACGCAGTGGAACTCGAGCCTTCCGTCTCAGCCACCCCAATTATCCTCACGTTGCACCTCCGCATTCTTCCTTCCATGTCCTCACACTTCCCTCTGAGACCCGCCATCTCTGATTTTAAGTCTTCGACTGTGGTTTGTAGCGTTACCACCTCGTCCGACCACCCTCCACGTCTTTAACACTTTGGCTGCCATGGGTTAAATTCATTATCAACCGTAGGTTGCCGGCTCTATTTGTCTATAGAGAAAGTCCCCTTCTTTGCAGGGCTATAACTTTTTAAATTCTATTGCTACATTGCCATTATTAGGGCCCATTCAAAGTCCTATATGTATTGTTCATTGTGTAGCAACGTTAAACTTTTTCATTCACATATTCATAGTAAAGTATGGTCTAATGTATAAGTATGTTTTCATCTCTTTCTGCAGCTTTCTCCAGAACGTGATCTATAGCCCCAAATACATTATATTGATGATGCAATACAGTTTTATGGCAATCAGCGCGATATAAAAAATTCCAACTAGACGTACTTCTAGAAGTTACTACACGTCATCTGATGTTGACCGGATGGGCTAGGGGGCGTTTATAATTCCGTGGGCAGCGTTATACCAATCATCTAATGTGGGTCAAATGTTGATAATAGCAGTTAGTATCGAATACGGTAACTTTACATGCTAAAACTCACCCCAGTCTCCGCGCGCCGTTGGGCGATCATCGTAGAGTAGAAATTTTATCATTATGGGATGTAGATTTACCCGGTCCATCTCCAGCTTGTATAATGGTATATACGTCCAAATCATGTTGTTTATCGAGTTATTGGCAATCGATCGCTATGTAGTGTGACGAGCCAGAGTCCCGGGACATGTACCGAGTGCCCGGAAGTAATACGGCCGTCCAGCACAACCTCTACGGCACTTCCTGTTAAGCGATTGCGCCGATCGGCCACCAGATGGCGCTCCTGAACCGCCAGAGAGCTCAGTGGGTCCTCCTGGTGGATCTCAGACCAGCGGAGGGGACATATGAATCCCATCCCAGATTTTTGAAATATTGATATTAAAGACGCTGTAAAGCGTCTTCGGCAACTTGAGCATGGCCGGGAATGACGTGTTTAAGCGTTTCCCGGCACCCAAAGTGTTAACTGTAGCCTCCATTTTGTTCATGTCCACACGCAGTGCCGCTACACAGCTTCGCATTTCCTCACTCATCACTTTCAAATAGTTTCTGATAAGGTCGAACTCTTTGGAAAGTGCACCTTTCAATTCCGATTGTATTATCTCTGCGAGTTCCGATGTCAGCGCGAGGAGAATCTCCGCCTTTAAGGCTGTGGTATCCACGCCGGACATCTTTGACGGTGTGGACGGTGGTGGGCCAGAAATGGAAGTCGAGGCTTTTTCAGGCCTACTTGGAGTCGAGACGTATCTGTATTTGCGTAGGTTTGATGCCATCGGTCCGTGTAAACAATGACCATTGGTTTGAACAAATGTACCCTGAGTAAGATTCACTAAGTTTTGTAAATCCGTAAGCTTATTAAATTAAGATAAAATAAAAATTAAGAGGCTCGACGGGAGCTAGAACAAACAGCGGGTTACTCCATTGCTCGCCTAGCCACGCCCCCCCACGCGGCCGCTTTCTGGCGTTTTGTAAAGATTGATTCCTTGGAGACAGGAAGGAAGCCAATCATCTGGACAGTATCAGTAGTATCAGTAGGGGAGGGAGGGAGGGGGGGGGGGGGTTGTGTTGAAACTGTTTTGGAAATGGGATAGCTCTCTGTTCTAGGTAGGATCCTATCAGTTCCAAAACGGTTATATTTGTGGAATAGTTTAAATCTAGCAGAGGTGAGGTGATTTTTTGTTTGTTTTATGTAAGGGATAATGTATTATGTATGTATGTACGAGGTCATTGTCGCAAAATAATTGACTGACAAAGTTTAAAAAAAGCCGCCTCGGCGAGGTGTTTTAAACGTCAGTGAAGGTCAATTATTTTGCGACAATGATCGAGTATAGCTATACATTATCCCGCTTATTACATGGCTAACTTACTAACAATATACCTAATTCATTTTACATCGACTCGCAACACTGGTTCTGGCTCCGCTCGTCGCTCCGCCCCCTGTCATCGCCGGCAGTTTCCCCGGCAGCAGAACACCGGCAGTGTCTGATTGCACTGATGTCAGTGGGCTTGATTGCGAACAGCTGCGCACAGCGGTCATTATTGTTCCACAGCGATCATTATTGTGTGATAATGGACCTCTGACGCGCGCTATTGACCAATCACAAGCAAGCATTTCGGCAAATGTGAAAACGCCATGTAATAAATAATAATATATTAGATTAGATTTAGATTATTAGATTATATATTGTAAATATATTCATTGTAGGGCAAATATAATTGAGGGCTGTGGTGGAAATATGTTTATGTCATTATATGCCATATGCTGTGGGTCACACGATGGGTGTTCTTCAGAGCCATAACATAGCTGTGTGGGAAACTGCTGTTTTCCTTCCAGGATAGCCATAACATAGTCGTAGTATTGATTATTCTAAACCACCATCTTGTTCTTTCTTGTTATTTTCCATTCTCCTACATCATTTTCATGTATTTAATTGTATGTCTGACCAAAGTTAGTTCTCACTTCTCGGTCAGACATTTTGTGTTACATGTTGTCTCTGGCTGTGAACTGAGCATTTTTCCTTGTGTGGCCATACAGGAATAAATCTATCTCATTTTTATTCAACTTTGGACTCAGAAATTGTTTGTAGCTCACATTATCTATTAGTATTATATTTTTCCACAACAGAGCATACATACCCTCATCTCGCACCTTGTTGCCCATATGCACATGTCCAGAGTTAATTATATTGTATATTGTTTACACTGCCTTTTTATTCTATTTTTATTTTTACTTCTCCACTGTACTATAATTCTGTGACCTGTACCTGTATGTCTTCTACTACCTGTACCTCCCCTCCCCCCTCCCCCATGCTGCTTTGATACCTGAATTTCCCCAAGGGGATGAATAAAGGAATATCTTATCTTATCTGATACAGACACAGACGGGCGGCTCAGGTGAAAACTGCGTAGGGGATCTCATGTAGCAACAATAAAGCTCAAATCCGTGGTGTTTAGAGACTCCAGAGCCCTCGTGGCCTTGACTTACGCAGCGGGTCAACAGGCCGTGTGGCTTAACACCCCCCCAGACACCCAACCTTGAGTCGTGTTTTGTTTTGAAGCTCAACCCAAATTAAAATGTGGTTTTGTGGGAACATTGTTTAACCTTTATTCAAGGTTGACCTTTATTCAACCATTTATTGTATTATTGTTGTTGTTTTGTATATGTGTAATATGGACCTTGAGTCTGGAATACAGTCTTCATCATCCTCATCATCAACCAGACGGGTCACTTCGATATATTTAGAGGGGGTGATCATTTTCGCTTCATCACTTTCCTTTTCATTGAAGTCAGTATTCAAATTATACCCATCCTGACCACTTCAGCCAAGGGTGTTGGTTTGGTTTCAATATTATACCACTTGCTTTCCTGCATTCTGGTGTACTTTTCTGCACCAATTTGTGCATTTTTCTGCATCAATTTATGATGGGGAAAAAATTATAAAAAGAAAAAGACAACATTCAGGTACCCGTTGAAACAAATATAATGGAATATAATGCAGTAGGGCTCTCAGGCATTCTGTATACATATATATATATATATATATATATATATATATATATATATATATATATATATATATATATATATATATATATATATTTATTTTTGAGGGGGACAAAATGATATTATTATTTATAAATTCTTCTCAATATTGAGGAGGACATTTCCCCTGCAACTCCCCCCCCCCCCCCCCCCAAATCTACGCCCATGACTTCAGCCAACAGACCGGGCAGGGCAGGTATGGGCAGGGTAATAGCAGAAAGACATAAATATAGTCAATACAATTGTATCTGAATATAAAATAAATGAGAAAAAAGAATATAGAAATAAACTGTGTGTAAACAATCAAATTAACTCGGAATATAAGAATATGAGAATGTAAGCAGTGTAAACAAAGGTGCAGATGAGGGTCAGTACGCCCCATCAGTTATATTATATGTTACAATAAATATGGGCAATAAAGAATTCGATTCTGAATATATACTCGATTTCGATTGAATTGCAGCAGCGCCAAGAGGACGGCAGGTTTTCTAAACACACATCAGTCAGAATTGAATCAAACGCTGCAGGGTGCAAATATTTGCACGGCTCAGTAAACGGAGGCAGTGGCACACGGGCCGAGCGCTCGCAGGCTATCTGGAGGATGGCATGTTTGTCCTGGCAGCGCCCGGGGGCCGTGCAGACACTCTCCAGGCCTCTCCCGGCTCTCTGCCTCCTCTCCCGGCTCTCTGCCTCCTCTCCCGGCTCTCTGCCTCCTCTCCCGGCTCTCTGCCTCCTCTCCCGGCTCTCTGCCTCCTCTCCCGGCTCTTTGCCTCCTCTCCCGGCTCTCTGCCTCCTCTCCCGGCTCTTTGCCTCCTCTCCAGGTCTCTCCCGGCTCTCTGCCTCCTCTCCAGGTCTCTCCCGGCTCTCTGCCTCCTCTCCAGGTCTCTCTGCCTCCTCTCCCGGCTCTCTGCCTCCTCTCCCGGCTCTCTGCCTCCTCTCCAGGTCTCTCTGCCTCCTCTCCCGGCTCTCTGCCTCCTCTCCAGGCCTCTCCCGGCTCTCTGCCTCCTCTCCCAGCTCTCTGCCTCCTCTCCAGGCCTCTCCCGGCTCTTTGCCTCCTCTCCAGGCCTCTCCCGGCTCTCTGCCTCCTCTCCCAGCTCTCTGCCTCCTCTCCAGGCCTCTCCCGGCTCTCTGCCTCCTCTCCCAGCTCTCTGCCTCCTCTCCAGGCCTCTCCCGGCTCTCTGCCTCCTCTCCCGGCTCTCTGCCTCCTCTCCCGGCTCTCTGCCTCCTCTCCGGTCTCTCTGCCTCCTCTCCGGTCTCTCTGCCTCCTCTCCAGGTCTCTCTGCCGCCTCTCCCGGCTCTCTGCCTCCTCTCCGGTCTCTCTGCCTCCTCTCCCGGCTCTCTGCCTCCTCTTCAGGTCTCTCTGCCTCCTCTCCAGGCCTCTCCCGGCTCTTTGCCTCCTCTCCAGGCCTCTCCCGGCTCTCTGCCTCCTCTCCCAGCTCTCTGCCTCCTCTCCAGGCCTCTCCCGGCTCTCTGCCTCCTCTCCCAGCTCTCTGCCTCCTCTCCAGGCCTCTCCCGGCTCTCTGCCTCCTCTCCCGGCTCTCTGCCTCCTCTCCAGGCCTCTCCCAGCTCTCTGCCTCCTCTCCAGGTCTCTCCCAGCTCTCTGCCTCCTCTCCCGGCTCTCTGCCTCCTCTCCAGGCCTCTCCCAGCTCTCTGCCTCCTCTCCAGGTCTCTCCCAGCTCTCTGCCTCCTCTCCAGGGCCCTCATTCATCAACGTGTGCGTAGAACATGTTCTATTTCCACACGTAAGCACAGAATTTAGAATGAGTGTACGCACAGGAAAGTCGGGATTCATCAACCGTGCGTACGCAGGTCCTATGCTCCTCCGTGTTGATGAATACCACTTTGTTCTACCGTCAATGCTCGTGCATGATTATCCATATATGGTCATGAAAGTGAGGAAACACCCCCCATGGGATGTGAAATAATGGACTGACCCGAGCGGAACTCTGAGAAACTTCACGGAGATTGTTCAATGTTCACTGCTGTCGAACCAAGAAGACACTATCGCGTATTATGGGATAAATAAAAGGCGGACTTGTAAACGGTGATGTCAGATATCAACGGCTCCCTAAGACCATTGCTGCAATTCTGCCTGGACAGCTCAAAATACTAATAAAGACCGTTCGTTGACCACTGTTTGGCGTTGGTTGTGTGTCATTATAACCGTGCTGTAATATGAATGCCTTTATTAGTTGTGTTCGATTGGCTATATGATTTTTAGAGGCATACTACAATCTATTTTGATGTCAGTATTGGGTAGCCTATATAAACAATAATACGAGAGCATATACAAGAACAATGAATCTTACTGCCATGTATGATGTAGCAGATACGCCATGTGTAGCTTGCCTATATGTGATCAATACAAACATGAACTTGAATTCCATCATGTCTGTGTGCGGGTCACTGCGGGAACTCACAAGGCTGTTGTCACAATGTAAATAAGAACGTGCACTGAAAAGTTACAGTATGTAGTTGGTTGATTATTTGTATGACAGTCAGTAAACCCTTGCAAAAAGTATCCGTTTTATTTAATGAATTGAAAACATTCAGCATCGCCTTCCTCCCGGCATCCAGCAATAACATGTATCAGGCAAATGCGCATCGCAACATTGACTGAGTGGAATCCCTTTCTATTCACATAACTGCATTTGTGATGGAGCTTTGACAGCTACAGTAACAGTCTATTGCTCGATCCATCTCCAATATCACGATGGACCGTGCCGGTGGCAAAGACCCGAGGGTGGAGAGGATCTTGAATGAATTCCATCATCATATATATATGTTGTGTGTCTGTCCACTATGTTTGTTACTTTGTTATTCCCCCCCCCCTATCTATGTAAAGCGACCTTGGGTCTCTTGAAAGGCGCTATATAAAATGAAGCTATTATTATTATTGTTATTATTATTATCATCACATCTGTGCGGGAGCTCACAAATAGACTGTTAGTCTCAGTGAAGTTTCAACGGAGGTCATCTATTCTAACCAACAAATTGAAGTAGAAAGCATTTCGTGACCAATCTTATTTGGAAACATGACACACAAAATAATTTGCTTTTTATTTGAAACAATATCTAATCGCGTTTGGAGGTTGGTGTTTTGCGTCTGCCCCCCCCGTGCCAAACAAGCAGGCCAACCTCTTGTTCGCGTGTGAGCCCGTTATAATTACACTACTGTCGCTATTTTACAATGAACTATAATGAATTACGGGTCATACAGAAGTTGAACACTAATGCACGGAAGCTTATTTCCGCCTTGAAACTAATGCAGAACTGAGGAGTGCTTATGCGTAGTAACGATATTCTACCACTGGGCGTCAGCTAAGTGTGCTCTGACCTGTGCGTAGACGTAAACACGGAGTCAAGTTCAAGTTGAAATTGATGAATCCCACTCTTTGCTTAGAAATGATCGTACGCACAGGGTAAGCACAAATCTGTGCGTAGAACACGTTGATGAATGAGGGCCCAGGTCTCTCCCGGCTCTCTGCCTCCTCTCCAGGCCTCTCCCGGCTCTCTGCCTCCTCTCCCAGCTCTCTGCCTCCTCTCCGAATGTAGGGATCAATCTGCGTCAGCAGAGTAAACTCCTGTATACTTTCCAACACATTTAACTATAGGTATATCTTCCTGGACATTTAACTATAGGTATATCTTCCTGGACATTTAACTATAGGTATATCTTCCTAGACATTTAACTATAGGTATATCTTCCTGGACATTTAACTATAGGTATATCTTCCTAGACATTTAACTATAGGTATATCTTCCTGGACATTTAACTATAGGTATATCTTCCTGGACATTTAACTATAGGTATATCTTCCTGGACATTTAACTATAGGTATATCTTCCTGGACATTTAACTATAGGTATATCTTCCTGGACATTTAACTATAGGTATACCTTCCTGGACATTTAACTATAGCTATACCTTCCTGGACATTTAACTATAATAATAATAATAATAATAATAATAATAATAATAATAATAATAATAATAATAATAATAATAATAATAATAATAATAATAATAATAATAATAATAATAATAATAATAATAAATCAAATTTATATAGCGCCTTTCATAGAACCCAAGGTCGCTTCACAATCAGGACAAAAAATAGGGCAAGGAAAATAGGGGGGGGGGGGGGAAGAGTGGATGAGGGAAGGTAAGGGATAATGGACCTAATCTAATCTAAACTAACTGATGGGGAAAAGCCTTGGTGAAGAGGTGTGTTTTTAGAGCGGATTTGAAGGTGTCCAGGGTTGGGGCGTTGCGGATTTCGGGGGGGGAGAGAGTTCCAGAGGGTAGGGGACGCCACGCTGAAGGCTCTGTCCTCAAAAGTCCGTAACCTGGTGCGAGGGATGGAGAGGAGACCTAGATCAGAGGATCGTAGGTTCCGGGATGGAGTGTACTGGTGGAGGAGATCAGACAGGTACCGGGGGGCGAGGGCATGGAAGGATTTGTAGGTGAGGAGAAGGAGTTTGAAGGTGATGCAGAACTTGACTGGAAGCCAGTGGAGGTGGATGAGGGTGGGGGTGATGTGCTGCCAGAGCCGCTGACAAACTGAGATCTATTTGTGAGATATGAATAAAACCATGACAGAGCTGTACCGGTGATGCCTAGGTTGCCGGAGAGGCATTTGAGGAGGACTGAGTGGGATATTGTGTCGAACGCCGCGGAGAGGTCGAGAAGGATGAGGAGGCTGATGTGTCCGGAGTCTGCAGCAAGGAGGAGGTCATTAGTGATCTTGATGAGGGCGGTCTCTGTGCTGTGATGTGCTCGGTAGGCTGACTGAAGGGGTTCGTAGAGCTCATGGTTGGACAGATGTTGATGAAGCTGGGCGGCGACTGCCCTTTCTAAGGTTTTACTTAGGAAAGGAAGGTTGGAGATCGGCCGGTAGTTGTCCAGCACCTCAGGGTCCAAACCAGGCTTCTTTAGGATGGGAGTGATGGAGGCGGTTTTGAAACAGGAGGGAACTATTCCAGATGACAGAGAGGAGTTGATGATGTCCGTTATGATGGGGCAGAGGGTAGGAAGGCAGGCCTTGACCAGCACCGTAGGCATGGGGTCGAGGGAGCAGGTGGAAGCTTTGGCTCTGGTAACCAGCTTCATGACCAGCGGAACATCCACTGGGGAGAAGGAGGAGAGAGAGCACTGGGGATGGAGGGATGTAGCTGGGAACATGTAGTCCGGCGTCAGGGGTAAGTGAGGAGGGGAGGGGGCGGGCACCGTGAGTTGTTGGTGGATGGAAGTCACTTTAGCCTGGAAAAAGTCAAGGAACTTAGAGCAGAGGTCAGGAGCATCAGCAGTGTGGGAGGCAGTGAGAGGGCGGAGGAGACGATTTATAGTTGAGAAAAGCGATCTGGGGTGATTTTGCTGTGAGGTGATGAGATGGAGTAGTACGCGGTCCTGGTCTTGGAGAGAGCCTCTCTGTAGGACCTCATGTGGTCGACGAAGGCCAGACGGTGGACGGTGAGGCCAGATTGCTTGGAGAGTCGCTCCAGTCGTCGACCAGCTCTTTTCATTGAGCGGAGGTCAGAGGTAAACCATAGGGCAGGGCGAGGAAAGGACACATTCCGGCTTCTGAGGGGCGCCAGAGAGTCAAGGCTGAGGGAGAGGGCGGCATTGTAACAGGCCGCTAAGGTGTCCGGGGAGGTATCGGAGGGAACCGGGGCCATGTGGGTAGTGATGAGGTCAGATAGGGCTGATGCACACACTGACTTGGTGTCCCTGAATGTGAGGGTGCGCGTTGGGCGCTGCCTGGGCGGGGGGATAGGGACAGTGAAAAGAATGGCATGGTGGTCAGATACCACAAGGTCTAGACACTGCAGGTGGGAGGGGGGGTTACCGGTGGAGCAGACCAGATCCAGAGTGTGACCTTTGGAGTGGGTGGGGCCCTGGACATGCTGCGTGATGCTGAGGCAGTCCAGAAGCGACAGGAAATCGGCGGCAAAGTTGCAGTTGGTGGAGTCAACATGAATGTTGAAATCTCCGAGCAGATAGGTGGTCAGGGACCTGGAGCAGAAGGAGGACAGGAGCTCGGTTAGCTCTGACAGGAAGGTGGTGGAGGCTTTGGGGGGGGCGGTAAATCAGGGCAAATTGAGGTTGAGGTTCAGGAGATCCGGAGAGAGAGAATGTAATGCATTCGAATGATGCGAGACCAGGAGTGGGGATCTCCTTGACCTGGAAGTCTGTACGATGAATGACAGCCAGCCCGCCGCCACGGCCCGTGGAGCGCGGTTTCTGGAGGTAGATGTAACCGGGGGGTGTAGCTTGGTTTAGTGTGATGAAATCCAGTTTATTTTGCCATGTTTCAGTCAAACATAAAAAATCCAGTTTTCTTTCAAATAATTGGACAATTTGTGAATCCACCAGCTACTTGTTCATTTATAGGAATCCAACGGAGTACCGTGTCATAGTGGACTTCCGTAGGATCCAGAATAGTGTGCGTTTTGCCGAGAGACTACAATAAAAGCCCTCTGGTATTGTAAACACTACGAGCGAGTTGTCGGCTGTGTTCATTCACTCTCTGCGCATCTACATCAAGAGACCAGGAGCTTAGGCTCACAAACAATGCAGAGTACTCAGGAGCAGGTCAACAGAACCATCCACTATACGACAGGCCTTTCTCATCCTTGAGACGACAATGACAACCAGAGGAATCGACATCATAGGAATCAGCGAAACACACTGGACGGGGCAAGGAAAAGTGGAGCTTGCAACCGGAGAATCCATAATATACTCAGGAAGAGATGATGACAACCACAGACAAGGGGTGGGCATAGTGATGTCTAAAAAAGCAGCAAGAGCACTGATAGACTGGACACCAGTCAGTGAAAGGATCATTCAAGCTAGGTACCATTCCAAACACATCAAGCTCACAGTTGTCCACATCTATGCACCCACAGAAGATGCAGAGGATCAAGTAAAAAATGAGTTCTACAGGAGACTGCAAGATGTCCTAGACAGCAGGAACCAGTGGCGGCTGGCCACTAGGGGCGCTGGAGCGCCGCCCCCCCCGGTAAAGAGAGCAGGAGAAGAAGAACGTTTTATTTAAATTTTAATTTTAGACCCTTAAAAATAAAATAAACATGTTTAAAATGAATAATATTTACTCATTTTAAGTATGTTTGTGTATCCAATGCACAATATAACATTAATATATCAAATATAAATAATTGTTTTGTGATTCACATGACGTAGACTCTCTGAGGCTGGGCGAGACGTATCGCGCACAGTGGGCGTGCACTGGTTTCATCGCTGTATCCACGCAGCCAATTAAATAGGTCTAGCAAATACATTTCGCATATCAGTGCGTTCAAATATGATGGAATATGATGGAATCGGAGCACGTTTTCTAGCGCACCAAGCAAGCAGGGTCCTTCCGGATGATCGGATCCTTCCGGTGTTGTAGTCCGGATATTTTGCTACCTTGGCTGGTAACTGGATGCAGCTAACGACGGTGGACTGTTTAAACGTTACTGGAGTTTCTTTTTGAGTGGATGTAAAAAAAAGTGGATTATGGCTGTTGTGGACTGGACAGCTGAATATCTCGCCCCATTCAACCCTTGTGATGGTAAGTAAGTCTTGTAACGATAGCTTGCCTTGGATTCCACGTCATGCAGCTGTGTGTGTCTGTGTGTGAGAGAGAGATAGAGGGGGTCGGGGATACTAATTAATTTCGCCGCGGGGGGCATAATCACCCGGACAATATAATGGTAACTTGTTTAAAATGACAAGATATACATCTGTGATTATTATTGGACGGATCTGAATACGAGAGAGAGAGAGAGAGAGAGAGAGAGAGAGAGAGAGAGAGAGAGAGAGAGAGAGAGAGAGAGAGAGAGAGAGAGAGATTCGTCCAGAGCGAAACCCGACACCTCTGCACACACTCCGGAGGGAGAGAGAGAGAGAGAGGGGGGGGGTGGGAGAGAGAGAGAGAGAGAGAGAGAGAGAGCTTCTTCCAGAGCGAAACCCGAAACCTCTGCACACTAGGGATGTGCATCTCCTCACTGAGGCCGATGCGATGTGCATCTCGATACGGTGCCAACGATACGATACATTAACGATACATTTGAAGCACCGGGTGATGCGATGTGATATGATTCACCCCCTGTTGAGATACGATACGATTCGATACGATTTGATTCAACATAATGCGATTCGGGGCGATACGATGCGATTCAACACGATGCAAAATAATAATAATAATAATAAATAATACAATTGTATGGTATGACAGAGGATTTGGTTGTATTCCTTATATGCAGCTTATATTATTATTAAAAATAAAATAATCTACTGTAAGACAATTTATATAAAAACTCTTGGGTGCTTAAGAAGACTTTTGCATAAACTGTCTTTTCTATCCACTTTAGCTAAAAACACACGAGAGAGAGAGAGAGAGCCCCTCCCCGTCCTAGCAGCCGTCGACAGTTGATGATGTCACACACTAGACTAGGTCACTAGGATGCGTCTATACTTTTTTCCGACCGTAGCAGCTCCATTATGTCAACAACACGGAGCCAGCCTGGATGGATTGCATGAAGCGATATAATTAAGAAATGAATAACCAATAAATGTGAAGTTATCTTTGAACCCCTGTTGTCAAGCGTCTTCAATATACCCCCCCCCCCCCCTCACTAATGGTACTGGTGTTGCAGAGTCACTTTAGTTAGACACTAGTTTAGCGTTAGCTGAACGGCTAACTGGCGTTAGCCAGAGGCTACTAGCGTTAGCATGTTGAGCAATTCTATTCATGTCTCCTCGACTTCCACTGTTTGTTGATAACTGTGACGCGGCTCTCGCCTTATATGTAGTAGCGAAGCAATAGTATCTGCTGTGTGTGTGTGCAGTCACAGTGCACTGCTGACAAGTGGATGAGAGGAAATTATATCAATGCATCGGTTTTTGACGATGCAAAGACGCTACAACAAGATGCATCGCGAGTTCAGCCTGACATTTTGCCGGCGCGGACTTATTCCACCGGTGCACTTGCATCGTGAACGTGTATGCCGGCGCACCGATG